>NC_133312.1:20520611-20560840 GCF_012295235.1 Primulina huaijiensis
TATATATTGTTATTTTGTATTAACATTTTCATTTACATGTGTATCTTGTCAAATGTTAATAATATATAATTTGTATATACTGTATTATTAAATCTAAGTTCTTTAGAGTAATTAAATAAAGTTTATCGTATAATGAAATAATAGTTAACGTGTATAAAAATTAAATATATTTAAAATGATACTTTATGCATGTGCACGCGTCTTTTTTATTAAAAAAAGTACAAATAGCCATGTAAATTGTATTATATAAAATTTTTGTTTTAATCAGTCAAAATCTGGTATTAGTGTAATAACTCGATTTCTATTCAATTTAAATCCTATTTCACGGAAATTAATATCAACATTAATATACAATATCATGTCAGCGATATTCAACATCGTATCAATGAGTATTGCGAGACGAAGGACTTCAAATGTAAAACAAACTAATATATTGCATCACAAAAACTCTTGTGAAACGGTCTCACGGATCAATTTCGTGAGTCGAATCTCTTATTTTGGTCATCTATGAAAAAATATTACTTTTTATGCTAAGAGTATTACTTTTTATTGTGAATATCGGTAGGGTTGACCCGTCTCACAGATAAAAATTCGTGAGACCTTCTCACAAGAGATTTACTCATATTGCATTGAGAGTTTAAACTATAATTTATTTTTCTTAAAAACTAAACTATAATTTCGGACGGTCGATTTTTTGTTTACTAATATATAAATTAGTAGTTGGCAAGGAATCAGACAAAAGAACAACCTTGGAATACCTAAAAATAGGCCGGAATTAAGGGTTAGATTTAACTAAAAATCATATATATGGCACTAATGTCTTTTATTATGACACGACATTTGTAATTATTCACTTGCATCTTTTTAATTAATACAAAAATACTCATTAAGAAACAAAATCTATTGTCTTAAATTTTGACTTGGTTTGGCTGAACGTCACAATTATCCACACATGGGTAGGTACATGAAGCGAGAATATAGAACCAAAAACAATGTAATTTTTTTTAAAATATTTATTGAAATTTTATATAATATATTATTTAAATAAGTTATAAAAATTTGTCGAGAAATAACGTTGGTTTGTCCGAGTGTCTTGGAACATGCAATTAAGTTTCATAAAACGACATAAACATGTATGAAAACAACATCTTTTATTTCAAAGTATAATGGGATTTTAGGGTTCATCGAGAAGAATATTCATTCAGATTCGAATCTTATTTATGTAATTACGAAAAAATGCATTCATTGTTACATCATTGGGTGGGTGAACTTTATAAATTTTTTATTGCTTCTCTAATGTTTAATTATGTTTGTTTGTAATTTATAATGTGGACACTGATTATAAGATTCTGAATCTTAACCATTTGTCAAGTTTTATAAATTTATGTATTTTTCTATTGACACTTATTACAAAAAAATATTTGTTTCGTTAAGCGTATATGAGAGTACGTAAATAGTACTGAGAGTGATCTCCTGATAAGTTTTCGTGCGTTAAGGTCCTGACGTTATGTCGATTGATCTGGTTGACTAAATACGCCGCAAAAGAGTGATGTCATATCCTAATGAATAATATTATCTATGTTGGAGACATGACTGACAGTAGGAAAATAGTAAAGCCGATCTCTAAAGGGTATTAGACAGCACCACCAGATAGACACACGTCTCCCTTGACTCATAGGCCTAATAACAGCCCGACCTATTAGCACTCAAGAAGGTGTACTTTGCGTTGTCACGCATATAATGAAATAAAATTACGTCTTGTTTAACAGCTATATCTTATGGCCTAGTGGTCCAAACAATCGATATCAAAGGAAAGTCATGGATTCAATCTCCCAATAAATATATTTCTATACTTCTTGGGAGAACATTAGGTAAAGCATGCATGAGTTAAAATAGTATTGAGATATGTGACATCATAGAAGTTCTTGTGTGTCAAGCTGTTGATGTTGCGTCGCTTTATCTGGTTGGCTAGGCGGGCTATAAAATAGTGATGTCAGATCTTAACGGATAATATTGTCTCCATTGGGGGCATAACCGACGATAAAGAAAGAGTAAGATTGATCTTTATAGGATATAAGACAATGCCACTAGATAGACACGCACCTCCATGGACACATGGACATAACAACCCGACCTATTAACATTCAAGTATGTGCACTCTGCGCTGACACAAGTATAAGAAAATAAAATTGTGTCTTAACTAACACCTATATCATTTAGTTTAGTGATAAACGTTTGGTCTTAACATTCTTGATTCGGAAAACTAGCAAGAAAGCTAGCCTCAGTCAACTATGCTTAAATTTTAATAGAATCCAGATGTATTAGATCGAGAATTAGTCATTTTGGAATTTATGCTAGTGATGCGTCAAAATACTACTTTTCTATCAAGAAAATTGTTGTTTCCCAACTATCATCATTTTCAGTAATTACGCCAACTTAGAAATTTTGGAAATCGAACACGTGATTTAAATTTGATATTAAAGTAAAATTTGAACAATTTTTCTACTATTTTACCAAAATTATAATTTGTGCTAATAATAAAATTTAAATCTTTTAATTGATATGTCTTAACAATTAAGAGCAATTGATTATTGGACAACATGAATATTAAAACATTAAAGTTTTTTGTTATTTATTTATTTTTTTATACAAAAGTCTTTTGATTCGAGTGAACAAATTCTCTACTTCCTCGACCCACTCCAATTAACAAGTGTTAATTAAAAAATTATAATTTTAAAGCGATCTTTTTATTGCATTACCATATATATTTTTAATGTTCTAAATGTGGTTGAATTAAACAATGATACTTAAAAGTTTTGTTATGAGATAATCTCGCGGATTTATTTATATGAGACAGATCAACTCAATCTATACTTCTTATGAATCGGGTCGAAAATATATTTCATAAAATTCATACGTTTGAGAATCTTGTTACATTTATTATACATTAATTGTCAGAGCCCACTTGGTAAGTTATTGAAGATGACTAGCTACCTCACCAAACCCAATTAGTTAAATGGTGGAATCATTTCAGAAAACCACAACGAGCTATTTAATTACGTTCATAAATTATGATCATCGGCAATTAGCTATTTAATTAAGCTCATAAGTTATAATTGTTTACGTTGACATTGATCTTGCAAAAGCATACATCTCAAGTAACAAGCATCAACTATTTAAGAAAAATTAACGACGGTCAACGGGGGCTTGGCAGACTTCTACCGGTTTATATATAAAACCCCGGTCCATATGCACACATTTTTCGCCATGTGGATGGATTAACTATAATTTATGACTAACAATAAATTTATCGGTTAGTTGTCTCACATCGGTTGGATAAAATCTCTAAGAGTAGCATATTTGGACTGTGACAATCCTTCCCATTGAGTTAGTTTTTGAGATTAAGTTATGTTAAGTCCATTGTATAAACATGATCCATCATAAAAACCTATTTTTGAAGATTTTAATGTCCCACATCGATCTTAGAATATCCAACAAAACTCATTGGAGAATCCCCGAAGATCGATCCATTAATATGCATGTAGTACGTATACTATGTATTGGAGTATGTCTTATTGCCCTGTCAGCTTCCATTGTCGGACTCACCTTGATGATAAATAGCTTCTTATGCCTAACCAAGAAACTTTATTATTTAATATATAATATTAAATGTGGATTTTAATTAAAAGGTTGATCTTCTCATTGATTGCATTTTTCAGTGCTTAATTAAAAGATTATTTTTGCGAAATAGCAATTTGAATTTGTACTTAGTTACTTACAAGTTTCTTGCTCAATATACAAACGAGATTCTTTGCGATTTTGGTTTTCTATGTAATGAAATTTCATTCTTAATCATGTATATTATTATTTGAGTAGATCTCTTATGAGACGGTCTCACGAATCTTTATCTGTGAAACGGATCAATCCTATCGATATTCACAATAAAAAGTAATATTCTTAGCATAAAAATTAATACTTTTTCATGAATGATTCAAATACGAGATCCGTCTCACAAAATACGACCTGTGAGACCGTCTCACACAAGTTTTTACCTTCTTATTTTTGACAATTTTAGACCATTTTTTTTATCGAAAATATTGATGTGACACTACACAAATCAATGTCACATTGGTGTCGCATCAGCGTCACATCGAGAAAAATGATTAAAATTGTCAAAAATAGGAAGATGACAAACTAAAACTGAAATTTGACAACTTAAATGACTAAATATCAAGCACACAAACTAACATAACCAAAAATGCAAATTTTTTAATTTAAATTTGACAATAATATAAATATAATATATATATTAATGTGATTTTCTCAATTATACTACAATTTGATTGTGTTTATGGTCCGTCCAGCCGGCTTTTGAAGTGATCTTAGCGAAGCTTGGTTAATTCAAAAAATGTACAAAATTGAATATTTCTCATCTTGTCCTAGATACGGTTTGGTTCGAAGAACTGGATGACGAATGGTGTATAATAAATAGATGATAAGCAAATATAAACAACATAATGATTTATAACTCTAATCATATACAGAACTCGAGTCAATATAAACAAATATGTCCAATCAATTAATATATTATCTTAACACCAAACATACTTTAATCTAATTATTTGGCATTTGCAAAACCAAATTTTAGTTGAATCGAGATCATAAAACCAAACAATAATTAACAAATAACATGTTTTTTTTCATTAACAAGAGACCGAAGTACGATATTCGTAAATAGAATATTTGTTTTCTTAAGTCTTTTTTTCTTGAAGTGGAATGAATTATACTATCATTATTAACAAAACGACTAAACTTTTTAGACTAGGTCTCTTAGCTTGTAAGAGGGTCTCACGAATTTTTATCTGTGAGACGGGTCAACCTTACCGATATTCACAATAAAAAGTAATACTTTTAGAGTAATACTTTTTCATGGATGACCCAAATAAAATATACATCTTACAAAATACGACCTGTGAGAATGTCTAACACAAGTTTTTGACAAACTTTTAATGACATTTTCGTGAAAGAGATTTAGGGCAGTTTTGACTAATTCAGACAAGCCCTGATAGCATCAACTTGAAAACGACAACTTTACAATATAGAGATGAGATACGACATTTTTTGTCTTCATACAGNCATACATACGTGTGTGTGTGAATTATTAGCATAAATTATTAATATAAACAATAGTTTGACCATCGCCTATATTCATGTCATCATCCTCAAAAAACAACCTAAACTTCTCCGAACCAAATCCCCTTTTCTCTCTGAGAATGGTAGATAATTCAGAAGCAAGCCCATCAAATGACCTCAAAGAACCAGAAAGACTGCTTCCAATAGCCAACGTCGGTAGAATCATGAAAAACATCCTCCCGCCGAACGCGAAGATCTCGAAAGAAGCTAAAGAAACTATGCAAGAGTGCGTGTCTGAGTTCATTGGCTTTGTCACGAGTGAAGCCTCGGAAAAGTGCCGAACAGAAAGGCGAAAGACGGTGAACGGCGACGATATCTGCTGCGCTCTGGAGACGCTAGGGTTTGATGATTATGCAGGACCTTTGAAGAGGTATTTGAATAGATATAGAGAGATTGAAGGGGATAAAGTTAATCAAAGCAAGGCCAGTGGTAGTGAAGATCAAATGGAGGAGAATTTTTTCTTGTATACGAGTAATAAACCCTCGTAGAAATCATGTTGAAAAAATTAAAGATACTTTTTCTTGAAGGTGAAATTAATTTTAATTTGTGGGTTTTTATTGATTTTGCGTAAGGTTATCGTTTAAGGGTTTTTTTTAATTTTTTTTCTATAAAAAAGTATTTTTATTAATGTTGTTTTCTCATATATAAATTTTATTAAGTTGGTCGCTGATTTGGTTCTTAAAATCTTTCTTTGTTATACATGATAAACATGTAGCAAATCAACAAATTTAATCAATCAGGCAGCGGATTCTCCCCTTTTTAATTATCTTGGCATTTTTTGTCGATTTATTTATAATTCAATGTTTCGAATGTCAGTATATAGGTCTTGTTGCAATTATAAATCGGTATTTTTCACACGTTTAATTTGATTTTCGTCGGATTTCTCGATTTCAGTTGTTAGACATATCGACAGTTTCCGACGTCATGCCAACACTTTGGTAAAAATCGGACTATGTGTATAAAAAAATTTTATTGTTTAGATGAAACATAAAGTTTATAATTTTCATACATATATATTTCTCCTTGAATTTTGTTAGTGTTTGTGTGTATGTGTGTATATAAAATTTACAAAAATGAGAAATGTAATAAAATTATATGCTTATTGAATATAAATTTTGTGCTTAATTTATAAATATCAAAGTGCAACATTATTTCAGCAATATTTCAAAAAGTTGATTATTATTAATGATAAAGGTGTGGGAGAAATTGAAGGTGATGGTCTATTTGTTGACTTTGATTCGCAAATTACAACATTCCAGACAATAGATACTCGTTCTATCCAATTTTTTTTTTTTTTTTTAAAAAATTTGCCACATTTTTTAATAACTTATAACTTTATCTTTTGTAATTTTTTTTTTTAAAAAGAGTCTAGCTTTTACAAAATTGCAAATGACATTGAAAGGTTTCGATAAATTCTTGTCCTTTTAATTTTATTTACGAATTTATTTTTAGAATAAAGGCAAGTCGATCTTAAATCCCTACTCAAAGTCCCAAAAGGTTGAAGAACACTACAACTATCACTCAAAAAAATTTAGTAGTCTATTTGGTCTCTAATAGAGAATCGGTCGGGATTTAGTTCTTGAATTGTTATACGATTCAAGATATTTGAGTTGTTTTATACAAAAACTTTAAATGAAAACCAACAAGCTTTCGATCTTAGAATTGATACGAAGATCATGTCAATGATCCAATTCAAGAATTGTCAAACAATAAGATTATCGAAAGGAGAATTTTTGAGAATTAATAAGTGTTCCGAGTGAACGAAACATGATATTTGGGTTATTCACTTATTTTATGGAGCGATTTGAATGAAGACCATTACTATTATACAACTTTGATATGTTGCACATTCACCGCGCACACTCGTGTTAGTACCGATGATGTGACACTTACTTATTGGATGTAATTAAACATATCAAAATTATACAATTAACATGTGAGTGTCGTCTCANTAAACAGGGAACGAAGAATTAAAAATAGAATCCCCAAATTGAATATAATCAATTATAAAATCTCTACGCAATAAATTCGACAACGACACGACCCCATATATCTTGTGACATTTTATAAGTTTTTTTTAAATTTTTTTTTAGAATTTATAAACTAACCGAAAAAACCAGCAATAATGATACTTGATAGAATTAAAATAAATGTAAATAAATACCCTCTTCCAATTCATGAATAAATTATTACATACTTATTTTATTTATTTGATGTGATTTCTATAATTTTATATGCACAGTTTTATTTGGGTATTGATTAAATGAGTAAACTTGGAATAACATTTTGTCAAGGTAAAAACGAACCAAATCTTTACTTAGTAAGACATAAAGAGCAAAGGGTGTGATTTTAGTTATGTAATTTGGTATATTTTGAGCTTTAGTTACATAATTTGTTAATGTTTGGTTTTTATTCATTAACTTAATTTTTTTTTGTTCTGACTTTTTTTGGCCAAAAGTCGTTGACTCCTTCCAATATTTTTTATCTGACATCGATGTTCTCTACGTAATTCATGTAGCGAGAATATATTTGGTATTTGTGTTGGGAGGTGATGATTTAAATTAAAGAAAAAAACTTGTGTGAGACGATCTCACGGGTCGTATTTTGTGAGACACATCTCTTATTTGGGTCATCCATGAAAAAATATTACTTTTTATGCTAAGAGTATTATCTTTTATTGTGAATATCGGTAGAGTTGACACGTCTCACAAATAAAGATTCGTGAGACCGTCTCATAAAAGCCCTACTCTAAATTAAAAGTATTAGAAAAGCTAATAAATTCAAACTAGCATATTACTTTATTATCATTTAAAAAATCCAGAAAATAAAAAAATATTGGAGAAAATTATCATATAAAAATTAAAATAGTAGATCAAATACTTAGCAAAACATATGTAATCAATTTGGACTAATTAATTCAAAACAATTACCGAAAATAAAACAAATAATCAAAGTCTAAAGTTACGTTTTATACAAATATTTTAGAAAATACGAAGAGAAAACCGATCAAAGATGCTCAAGTATATTATTATTTAATTAATAAGATTGAAAAATAATAATTGAATAATATTATTATATATTATAATGTTTATGAAGGAAGGCCGCCCAGATAATAGAGGGAAAAAAGGGAGAATAAAAATTAAAAAAGATTCACAATTCACCCAAATTTCTCTCCTCAGGTAGGCGCATGCATACACCAGAGATATTGTTGCGCTGTGTGTGATTATTGCGTGTGCTAGTCTTTCTGCTGCGCCTGAATTGGCTGTCGGTGTGCTCCATCGGTGACGAATTTCCGCTTTTTGTTTCGTAGGTGATCGTGATTTCGAGGTAATTTATTAACATTTTTGTTTGAAATTGATTGTTGGATTGGGATTATATGGAATTTTACGAGGTTATTTGTTTCTGCTGATTGTTAGGGTTTTATTTGTTCAAATTATTATTTGTTGGTTGAGGTAGGGTTGTGTTGGGTCGTTGATGATGATAAATTCTTAGACTATGTCAAATTTCTATGCTATAGTAGAGCCTTTTCTCAGCATTGTTTTGTTTGTGATGTCGCGAATGATTTCAATTCTGACATATGGAACACTTGTATGGGAAATATTTCAGCGTATGTTATCACACTTTCTTGTGAAATTCTTTTTTTTTTTTAAATAAATTATTAGTCTCATTGTTGAGCAGTGTGAATATGCGATTGCCTAGTATGGTAATATATTGTGATCGGAAATAGAGTTGATTTCATGTTGAGGTTCTGGAGATACTTTAACAAATAATGTTGTTAGTTTTGTCTCTTCATGTTTTGCAGCAATGATTCTACTCTCTGTTTCATGATTTTAGTGCAATGCCAAGCCGTTCTCTGATTGTTTGGTTTATTTGTTCTAAGTGCAATTATTATGCCTAGGTTTTTTATTGAAGGCATTTTTGCTGAAATTACTTGCTGTTTTATTATTATCTGATCGGATTCAATCATTTCAATGAGGATCGATTTTCATCGCGTTTTACCATTTGCAAATTTCTGTTTATTCTTCTCCCAAGTACTGAATTTTTATGATCACAGATTGGTGTCTTTCTGTTGATTTATTTTTTCATTTATGTCCTAGCAGGCTTTGGACTAGAACTACTTGTTGACTTAGTGTTGATCTTGAGTTATTATCGAAGATGACTATGAACCAGCGGAATACCATTGATTTAGAACAAGGATGGGACTTTATGCAAAAAGGGATTACGAAATTGAAAAATATTCTTGAAGGATTACCCGAGCCACAATTTAGCTCAGAGGACTACATGATGCTCTACACGTAGTACTTCAATACTTACTATAATTAAACTCTATAATTTTTAGGCTATTACTAACTTGTCAGGTGTTCATAATATTTTTTTTAATTACCTTGAACAGGACAATTTATAACATGTGTACTCAGAAGCCTCCGCATGACTATTCTCAGCAATTGTATGACAAGTACAGGGAATCTTTTGAAGAGTATATTACATCAACGGTAAGGATGAATTTCGGATCGTGATGAGGAACTATATTACAAGCATTTAGATGGAAGTGTTAATTCATGTTTTGGGTACTGATTATGAAATATTGTGATTTACTTGGGTCATTCCAGATGGTTTCTTTTCCCTATGTGAATTAAGCTTGAATCTATGCATTTGCAGAATGATCTCCAATTTCAATTAATGTAGACAGCAGAAACGAATTGTTCTAGGGAATTAAATGTTAGTAACTCTTATAGGCCTCTAATCCAGATCAGACCTTCTGGGTGGAATTGTCCCAAATATTGTGTCTTGGCAGATAGTGAGAGTAAGGAAAATACTTTCCCTGCTCCTATTGTATCTTACTTTTTAGCTCCACAGGAAGAGCGAAGCAAGGAATTGGTTTGTGGTCTTTGTTCAGCCCGTGGACTACGTCCGCAGTCACTGAGAACTTAGGTTTTCTTCGGCATTATGTGACAAACATTTTAGAATTTAATCTAGATAAAAATTTTGGCTAGTGGTATAGCATATCGGAAACACGTCTGGGAGTACGAGTTCGATTTTCTCAATTCTAAAACGTGCTAAAATTTAAGCTTTGAGAGCAGTTACCTTGAAAATGAACTTCAAGCACAATTAACCATGATCCATGTTACCATGGTTTGATAAATCCTTCTAGAATATATTTTGCATTTATTTGACTGTGTCCTTGCTTTAGCATTGACTTTTTTTCCTATCTAGGTATTGCCTTCTTTGAGAGAGAAGCATGACGAATTCATGTTGAGGGAACTTGTGAATAGGTGGTTAAATCATAAAATTATGGTGCGATGGCTTTCACGATTCTTTTACTACCTTGACCGGTACTTCATAGCAAGAAGGTCACTCCCGGCTCTTAAAGAAGTGGGCCTGACATGCTTCCGTGACCTGGTAACTTTTGGCATCAATATCTTGTTTTATCATCTCTTGATTTTCTTATCTGTAAATGTGACTCTTGAAAAAACTTTGAGCTGATTTTTCCACATGTTCTAGTTTTCTATTCATTTCCCCCAGCTTTGTTTCATCCTTTGTTATGTGACTCTTTTGCTTTAGGTGAAAAAAAACTTTGAGCTGATTTTTCCACGTTATTTTACCATTTTCCCTTAGTTTTTGATTATTTGGAACTGGTCTTATGGTTTCAGGTGTACCAAGAGGTAAATGGGAAAGTAAGAGATGCTGTTATATCTCTGGTATGTTTGTGTGTTGTTGAATACGTTATTAATATCTATCTACATGTTATTTTGAGGTTTATATGCAATTCTTTTTGCCAGATTGATCAAGAACGGGAAGGAGAGCAAATTGATCGTGCTTTATTAAAGAATGTATTAGATATTTTTGTAGAAATTGGAATGGGACAGATGGATCAATATGAAAATGATTTTGAAGCAGCGATGCTGAATTCCACTGCAGCTTACTATTCTCGGAAGGCTTCCAATTGGATCTTAGATGATTCATGTCCAGACTATATGTTGAAAGTAAAATTTCCATTTGATTCAGAATTCTCTATTCCTTTTGACTTCAACAAAAAATATGTGGAAAAAATACACACGTTGCATTCATTATCAAATTGTTCTCAAACTAGTTGGGATTTGCTAAGAAAAACGCTAACATTATTGGGAAACAAGGTGTCCCTGACCAAATTGCTTTTAAATTTAGTTGCTAATAGTGGTTTGAAATGTAGGCAGAGGAGTGTCTGAAACGAGAGAAGGATAGAGTTTCTCATTACCTTCATTCGAGTAGTGAGACAAAGTTGCTTGAGGTTTGTTCTTGCTCTTAACTAATCAGTTTTTCGAAGTTGGTGTATGAATGATGTGTTTGATTCCAATAATGGTGGTACGTTTGTGGTGTTTCTGATTCATTTTAGTAAGATCTTTTCTGACTTAGTTGAACCTAATTCTCTTGGTAGAAAGTACAACATGAGCTATTGTCTGTGTATGCCACCCAACTGCTTGAGAAGGAACACTCAGGTTGTCATGCGTTACTGAGGGATGACAAGGTACTTGCAATATGATGTCTTTACAATTTTGAATGTTATATTTTTTTGCCATTCTTTGATGCTAATCCTAGCATTGTAATCCATTAGGTGGTGGATTTGTCTAGGATGTATAGACTCTTCTCAAAAATACCTCGAGGCTTAGACCCTGTTGCTAATATATTTAAGCAGGTGAGCAGTGAGTAAAAATTGAGTTTTTCTCGTGGAAAGTATTTTAATCTGTAATTTCATGCTACCCATATATTTACCGAGTTATTATTTTTAGTTTAACGAATATTTCCCAACCTCAGCATGTTACTGCTGAAGGCACAGCTTTGGTTAAACAAGCAGAAGATGCTGCAAGCAACAAGAAGGTTTGTTCTTTGGGCCTTTTAACTGAGTGCTTGTTTTATTTAATTAATTTATAGAATGTAAATTTTTTGTTACGGAACGGTGTTTATGTGTTGTTAAAGGCTTGAAGTTTTTAATCTTCTGTACTATGGTATAATAAAATATATTTGATGGATATGAAAAATTAGTTGAAGAAATGGATCGTTCTCATTCATTTATTGTTTTATGTGTCAACTAACATTATGGGAAGTGGAGAGTTATATAACAGTGATGTTATTCAATATCATGGCTCCAGACTTGGGAGTGAATTTTAATAGTGTCTGTCCTCCAGTGGCTGTAAGAATCATATTGTCATACATTTAGTGATATCGTCTTTAATTTCTGCACAATATTTGTAATTGCATGCGTAATTATGGGTTTGATTCAGTGTTCAGGAAGAGAAGCAGCATGTGTTGCAAAAGAAATGGAAAACAACAAAGCTGTGTTTATTCTTAAGGAATAGTTCAAAGTGGGATCATTTCTTGCTGAGTGATATAGAAGCATGTTTTTTCTCAAGTTCTTGTGTCAAATTTTCAAGACAAAATTTTCAATCTGTTTCTTATTCTCATTTATTTCAAAACTTACCATAGAATATTCAGGCTTATTAGGTTAGGAGTTTAGTTAGAGAAAAAATGAATGAAAAGTCTTGGAGGACGTGTCTAACATCTATTATTTGGTTTAGAATGATCCATGTATTCTTACACCAGGAAACCCATGAGGAATTTTTTTGTGTTCCTTCTGATTGGTTACTCATTCATGTATCTCCTAAACTATGATGTTGGTTTACTTTCAAATACTATGTTGCCGTTGGTATACTTTCAAATACTATGTTGCAATAATAGTTGAAAATTTGTTTAACCTTTTGTTACAGGCAGAAAAGAAAGATGTCGTTGGATTACAGGAACAGGTAAATATTTCTGAATTCTCGTGGTTTTTCGTCGTGGATGAAATAATGAAAGTAACCTATGTTTGGAACTCAGGTTTTTGTCAGAAAAGTAATCGAGCTCCACGATAAATTCATGGCATATGTGAATGACTGTTTTCTGAATCACACTCTTTTCCACAAGGTTACAATTTATAGCTGATTCATGACTTATTTTATCATGCTTTTGAAGATGCTCTAGACAGTTATATGTTTTTCCCATTTTTGTCCATCCATTCTAGGCTCTTAAAGAGGCCTTCGAGGTTTTCTGCAATAAGGGTGTTACTGGAAGTTCCAGTGCAGAACTCCTTGCCACATTCTGTGACAACATCCTTAAAAAGGGAGGGAGTGAAAAATTGAGCGATGAAGCTATTGAAGATACATTGGAGAAGGTGTGTATCATGCATATCATGCTTTAAGTTTAACTACTTTTTTATTGAAGTATGTTGAAAGCTGTGATTGAGGCTCTAATTATTCTGCAGGTGGTAAAATTACTTGCTTATATCAGCGATAAGGATTTATTTGCTGAATTCTATCGGTGAGTTCCCCAGCTTGGCGGTTGCTTGGTGTATTTACTGTGCTTTATAATGATTTACCTTTTATTTTTTATATCCTGCTGCAAACAGGAAAAAGCTTGCTCGGCGGCTGTTATTTGATAAAAGTGCTAATGACGAGCATGAAAGAAGTATCCTGACAAAATTGAAACAACAATGTGGTGGGCAATTTACCTCAAAAATGGAGGGGATGGTGAGCTGGCACATTAATTAGTCTTATATTATGAATCAGAATTCATTTATCAGGACATTGCATAAGTTTCCCTCCTTTGGAACTAAACTAGGTCACGGATTTGACACTAGCTAGGGAAAATCAAGCCAGCTTTGAGGAATATCTTAGCAACAATTCAAATGCCAGTCCAGGGATAGACTTAACAGTGACTGTCCTAACGACTGGTTTTTGGCCAAGTTACAAGTCCTTTGATCTTAACCTTCCGGCTGAGATGGTACGATTGTGTTGAATGATTTCGTGTTTGTCTTGAAACTTTTCTTGTTGCTGACTTCTTTTAATCATCAAATTGACTATTTTGCTAGGTCAAGTGCGTTGAAGTGTTTAGGGAGTTCTACCAAACAAAAACAAAGCACAGAAAACTTACGTGGATATATTCTTTGGGTACCTGTAACATTAATGGTAAATTCGAACCAAAAACGATAGAGCTTATTGTGACGACATACCAGGTAACTTGGCAACACAGCGATACCTTGCTTATGCATGAGTCATTGTTTCTGTAACTGATAATGTTGGTTACTATAACTGCAATTCCTTTTTCCAGGCTGCTGCCTTGCTGTTGTTCAATGCTTCGGATAAATTGAGTTATCAGGAAATCATGACTCAGTTAAACCTATCAGATGATGATGTTGTTAGGCTCCTTCATTCACTTTCATGTGCTAAGTATAAGATTCTGAACAAGAAGCCAAACACCAAAACTATTTCTCCCACTGACCTTTTTGAGTTTAACTCAAAATTCACGGACAAAATGAGAAGAATCAAGGTACGCTTCTCTACTCACTCCTGTTTTAGGAAAGAGATTACCGACCAAATGAGAAGAAAAGGCTGGAAAAAGTATTATCAACTGTTAAAGGTGTGGGGGTGTGGAGGGGTTAGAATAAGATGTTAGATCAATCAAAGTATTATTTGTACATGAATCTGTTGCTAACTTGCATGTGAACTCAGATACCTCTCCCTCCAGTGGATGAGAAGAAGAAGGTAGTTGAAGACGTTGACAAAGACAGACGGTATGCAATTGATGCCTCAATCGTGCGAATCATGAAGAGTCGGAAAGTCTTAGGATATCAACAGTTGGTAATGGAGTGTGTTGAGCAATTGGGTCGTATGTTCAAGGTATCATTGACTGTTTGAATGTTTTCTTTTTTGTTTGATATTTATTATACATAAGAAACATATAGATCTTTAACTGTGCACTCTGCAGCCTGACGTCAAAGCAATCAAGAAGAGAATTGAAGATTTAATCACTCGTGACTATCTGGAAAGAGACAAGGATAATCCTAACTTGTTCAAGTACTTGGCATGATTCTAGCCGGCTGGTGTTCAAATATTTATTTCTATTGCTGCAAGAGGATGCAAAAATCGTGAATGCCTCAGGCCTGTCAAGTTCGAACTATGAAATAGGCCTAATATTATGGCAACTTTTGTGATGATTTATTGGATGCAGGGGCTTGAGAATTGTTCTTCATTTTACCCTAGATCAGGTGAGGACTTTCTCCTCGAAATGTTCCTTACTGATAAAGATGTGTTATTGATAGTTCTGAGTGTATATGTCACTTGTGCGAATACATAATGGCTTTTTTCGTGAGTAAATGTAATGATTTAGTAAAATCAGTCTCAAGTCTGCTGTTGAGTGCTCCTTCCTGCTTTCGTGTTGTCTTAGTACACAGCATCTATTGATGGTTTGTGCTATATAATATTATTGGTTGATGTTTTATGACTTCTGATATTAAATGCTCAATCTTCCTCAAGCTTACATCTTCTTAATCGAATTTTAAGCCAAAATATTTGATATCCCGTTACATTTCTGGAATTTTTGGTTATACATCCTACAAAAATGTGTTTTACTACCTTCCTTTTCTTGGGTTCAACTCTTTAAGATTCTTGTAATCTTGGAGGTATTTGAGATTTGTAAGCTAATGAAGTGTTAAATTTGATTCATGGGTCCCTCTTATGATGCGCCTTAACCGAGTCGTGGTTTAGTGGTGCTCATATATCTATTGACATAGTTGTATCGAATTGCTTGAACTTCTCGATTTTGCGCCTGTCTGTTTCTAATGAATTCCCCAGAGGAATAATAGTAAGTGGTTTAGTGGTGCTCATATATCTATTGACATAGTTGTATCGAATTGCTTGAACTTCTCCATTTTGCGCCGTCTGTTTCTAATGAATTCCCCAGAGGAATAATAGTAATGGAAGATGGCAAACAACATTTTCCTTCAATAGCACGACTCCTTAGTGGGTTGTCAACTCAATGGGTCAAGAGCACATTTTGTCTTTTGTTTTCTTCCTGATAGAATGACCTAGTGAAAGGAATTACATGTCATTAGCCCTTCGAAAACATGTGTCGTACTGTCTAAAATCATTGATTATCATTCGATGTACGACTGCTTCCTGTGATGTCCAGCCAATGTAGATTGCAACTCCACACATAGCATAGACAAACAAGATCGACGGTAACCAAAAATGTCTTCGAGACTGTCATGATGTAGGAAACAGTTGTTTTATGAGAAAACGAAGTTTCTAGCCACTTTGGCATCTTCTGGTATATAATTGTGTTTGATCTTCATCGTATATTTTATATACATGGCGTATTTATTTATTGAAGATATTAGAAAACTTGGTGATTTCGGAGACAAGATGGTCTGAAAATTGGTTCTGTGAAGGAGATAATTCTCAACAAAAAAAAAAACAAAGCTAGCTAAATACTGTTTGAAGTAAAAGAATTGAACCATATTGAGCCTCAAAGGTATCATTAATGCTTATGCTTAATTGAAACTATATATTCTTAAAGCCATGTAGTGGGAACTAATTAGTAATGACCATTCTAGAAATTACCTTGGTTTGCCAAAACGTGTCCTTTTCTTGGTTAAAGTGTCCACTAACTAGTTAGCATGAGCAAAATGTCTCCATAGATCAACAGTTTTGGTTCTAAAGTAACAATACCAAAATTATTGGTGCAACTGTGAGGTACTAAAACTAATTGTATATAACTTTTGAACAATTTTGGCACAGAATATCATAAACTAAGCAGTTTGATGTATGTAAAAGTAAATTTTCTCCATGTATTTCAAGATTTTAGAAACATAACTTTACTTTGTGTTCTCCATGAATCTATTTTCAATTTTGATTGTGATGGAGCCTTTAGGAATTAAACACAACTTAATAGAAATAAGTCGGTTCGGTTCAATTTTGGTTATGGAACTGAAAACCAGCTTTGGATTTTCTGGATCCCATTTTCGAAATATAGTTCCGATTGTGGTTCATAGTCCAAACAAAACCACAATGGAATCTGACATCTGCCCCTAATTATTGCACATTTGTGCTCCTTCATTATTATATAATAATATATATACATGTATCTTAATGCCGCATGGCGCACTACTTGGCATTCATTCATTCATAAAATATCATGAATAAATTCAAGAGCAAATTCAAAAATTAGTAAAGCAAACTCTATAGTTTGATCCAATTTTGAGTTTGTACATATTATAAAGTATGAAATTGATAACATGTTGATCAAATGAAAGAAAATGAATAATTTTTGACGTATATATTATGATTCTGAAAGATCAAATTTAAACAAATCTTTAATATGATATCCCTACCAAATTTACAATACAATTATGTAGCAAGTCGCTGCAGACAAAACATGATTGTGGGCTCAAATTCTCTCCCACCACTGAGAAAAAAAGTAGGGATCCAATCAATAATTATAATTATTATATTATTAACTGGAATGAATCTCTTAGACCAAACAGTAAAAAGTGGCATTTTCTGTTGGGATCTTGCACCTCAGCCCTTGATTGCCAAAAATCACTCAAATAAGGAGAAAGATTACCTTTTTTGAATTATTTAATAGAAAAAATCTTGTGAGTAAATCTGTATCGTATATTGTCCATCAGAACATTATTGCTTTATGTTATAGGATACGTAATATACATAGTTCGAATATAATAAACCATGAGTGAGCAATTGGCTCGGAAAACTCGGTTTGGTTATTTTGGAGATTCGATTTTTTGTTGTACGATATTTCAGTCGTTTTCGATTTTTTTTTTATGCGCTAGCTTTAATTGAGGGAGACTTACTTTTAAATCCACACCAGTATAATTATATTTTTGTTCACACAAAAAATGTTTATACACTTCATAAGTCCACACGTATTTTTCGAATGAAATTCAATACAAAACATTGAGAATCATTGTTGTTGTTATTATTATAAATTTGACATCATCAAATATTATTTTATTTTATTAACACACATGGGCCCAACAACCAAATCCTAAGCAACAACATTAAATCACACAAATCATATTTACAAGTCCTAGGAAAGTCATAATATGACGTGATACATCACCAAACATCTAGTTAGGGGTAGAATTAGGCTACAAATAAAGTAATTAGGATGATACTTAGCACGTGCTTAATTAATCTTGGCAAATTCCAATGTTTTTTTGCCTTGAAGCTTGTTGGTGACGTAGTGTTTGCTGTACTCTCCATGGTTGTACCTTCTGTACTTGCAAAGATTGGTGTCATCTATCAGTTCTTGCATCGGCCCAAGTTCTATTTCATAGCTAGGAGCATAAAATGTAACAATGGAGAGTCTATCATTTTCCCTGTGAGTGATAGCTCGATGTTCCACGCTTTTGTATCTCCCATTCGTTAGCACCTGTTTTTCGAATCCGAAATCAAAGATAAACTTTGTTTCTTCTGTAATTCAATTCATGTTTTTTTGGTGGATTACTAATGTGACGTTAGTCATGCCAACAATATATGTAATCATGTCAATAATTTTCAGTTTCATATCATCAATATCTGGCAGGCGAAAAATAATTAAAATTATGACCGACTTTCCGAATCTAAGTAGTCCATGGTGGGGTTGGAAAAATTTATGTCTCTGTCCTTGAAAAAACATAGTATTGAACAAGAAGTGAGATGCTTGATACCTCAATAGTGTCACCAATATTGATGACCAAAGCATTTGGAACAGGCTGAATTGGGATCCATGTATTATCTTTTAATATTTGTAGGCCAACTGAGCTGCCCTTTCCCTGTTGTAAAACTGTGAGTGCACTTCCATCAGAGTGTGGGCTTAGTCCTAATACAAGATCTGGTCTGGGGCATGCTGGATAGTAATTCATCCTCACTGCTTGCACAGCGACGCCGAACATCTCCTCGAACACGTCTTCGTTGCATTCGAGACTAACCGCTATGTACTTGAGCAAGTTCTTGCAAAGCTTTCTAATTTCTCTCGAGTATACCTCCACAGTTTCACTGTCAAAATCTTGAAGTTTGAGAACAGAGTGTTTCGGTCTACTCATTAATTTAGAGATAAAAAGTGCTTGTCAGGTGTTTTCTAAACAACGTCGAACGTGACAGATATGTTTACACGGGACTTTAATTAATTAAAATCCTAACTAGATGAGAAGTTGGTTTTAACTAAGGTTTCTGTCGAATCATATTGTTTGTGTAATTGTTCAAAATGAATGAGAGGAAATAGTTGCAAAAACATCTCGAAAAATTTTTTTTTTAAAAAAAAAAATTATGTTACTTGTTCATACCTGAAATCAGATGGTTTGGTGGGCCATAATTTTGGGTTTCGTAGGTAGTGAGGCTCCAATCCAAGAGCAAACATATTACACCAGTCTAGTTTCTGGTTTTCTGAGAAAACAAAAGCCTGTCCATATCCTTGAACAGACCCCGGATTCATTGGATACTTCTTCTTCTCTTCCAAAGGCATCATGAAGAATTCCATTGCCACCTTTTCTATTTTTTCCAGCAATTCTAAATCAATTTCATGGTTTATCACCTGCCATAAAACCCAAAAAATGAAATATTTTTCAACATAACATGATTAAAAGTAGCAAAAAAATGTACATAACCATTTATCAATACCTGGAAAAAACCCCACTCCTCACAAGAAATCTTGATCTTAAAAATTTCACTGCAGAAGTCATCTTTGTTTCCACTACAAAGCTTTGAGAAATCAATTACAGGAATGTTGTTGCACGAAGGAGGACTGGTTTTATCTAGTTTCGGCCTTTCGGTCGAATCCCGGATAAATCTTTCAGGAATATGAGGAGATTTTGCCTTTTTCAACTCTTGAACATCATCAATGTGACCTACTTTGATATCAGAAATTTGCATTGGAGCCATTGATGATACAAAGAATTATAAAGATTAATTGAAGATATATTTATTACAGAGTTTCTTAAACTTCTACTAGTTTGCAGGTTTGCTGAACTTTGACAACGTCTATTTATAGATGGAAATATTAAAGCTGCGAGAATCTATTGATATACAGAATCTATTTGTGATGGTCATTATGTAAACCACAACCAATATTTTATGACGAAATCAGTGTTAGTTTTGACAAAAAAAATTGTCTTTTTTTGTGATGAAATATGAATTATTCTAACATGTAATAATATATTGACACCTTTTGTCCAAATTGGAGCACTTTAATTATTTTAGTCATGCATGTAATTTGTTGCGAACAATTTAAAACAATAATTCCGACAATCATATTCTTAGCAATTTGATTAGCTAAACCAAACATTAACCATCGATTTTGTTTGGACTGCAAGTAGGATTCTTCTTACACAAACCGTGGAATTAATTCATACTCGACTCGATATCTCGATTAAACAAGTGATCGCAGACGTATATTCGAACTTTGACTTTAACATTTCTGAAACAAGAGTCACCTGCTGGAGAATATATATGTTATCAGAATCAAAATATGAAAAAAATTTCAAGAAAATGAATTATTCCATATATGATGTAACAAGAATATACATAATATATTAAAAATAAATAAAATATTTGATGATTTCGACATTTTTGTATGTTAACATCAATCACTTAATTGTCTGGTTTTTTTGTTATTACATGATTAAATATATACAAAGTTTGAAATTCTATTGATGCACCAAGACAAGCCACTGAAAGTTGGTGCATAATTTGAAAAATAATATATTGAATGGTGAGTATATTTTAAAATGGAATATGTGTTATTTATAATATTAAAAAGTACATATTCTTTGTTTGTTTGTGGTGTGTACTTATTAGAATGGAGCCATTAATTCTCCACTTGCAAGTATATATGTTTCCACTTCGACAGACCAAATCAAGTGATTCTGTCATCATCCTTAGTGATCGATGAATAATGGTTCTTTCATTTAAAAATCAATTGATTTTTAATGTATTTTCTACGAAAAAAACAAATGGCAAAAGTCCATGGCAAAGAAGAATTTTCTATTACTACAAAACAATTACAAGAAAATTATAAATTTTTAACCAAACGAAAACCAAAACTATCTTCTTAATCAAACCAGAAACCGAAAATCATTTTCCAGTTTCAAATTTAATTTATATAATTTACATTACTTAATTTATTAATAAATTAAATTTGACCCTGAGTGCATATTTTAGTAAGAAGTTAAACATTCATAGTATTTTTAAATTTAATTATCAAACAATTATTTAAATATGTTTGATTATCTCAGGAATATAAAAATTTAAAAGCATAAAATTATTTTTGCAGATTACATCCTATATTTGCCACTGTAAAGAATATGAGTATGAAATAAAGAGCATTCACAGTCAACAATGTAAGATGCAGAGAGCCTTTGATATTCAGTTCTCTATTTCCATACATGGGAAAAACAAGATTGAAGATCAAAATTCGATTTACAATTATAAGGGGCAACTCTTGTAAAACGTCGATTTCTATATACAGAAGAAAACGATGACAGCATACATGAACAAAATGTTAAGCTTCCATTAGAATGGATAGGTTATATGCCCAACTTCTCTATGATAATCTCTTCCTAGCTACAATGTATTCTGTTAACCTCAAATATCAAAACTGGACTCTGAAATAAGCTCACAAGAGCTTGCTTTCAAATCAGGGCACTTGCTCGGGATTTACACTGGTATAAAACACGTCTGTACAGTTGAATATTCTCTGGCGTGACTGGGAGCTTGGAGGTTGACGGCAGTAAAAGTGATTATTCTCTGGTGCGACTGGGAGCTTGGCGGTTTATGGCATCAAATGCAAGCCACACAGAATTTATAAGCTCCTTGACATCATGGAAGCTGAAGTCAATGACTCTCTTGACAGAAGCAATGGCCTCTTTATTCTGTGACTCCTCAAACTTAACATAAGCCGCTTTATACATATCTAGCGACTTTTTGGCAGCTTCCATAGCAGAATTTACATCTTTTGTCTGCAAAGAACCTTGATTTAAATTTTACAGCCCAGATGTACTGAATGAAAGATGATAGAGAATGACGCATACTATCAACATCGACCCCATGACCAATCCGTGACCCGAATATTTTACAATATCTATGCTATATATAAAGCAAGAGCACTCTTTGGTGTCTCATGATACACCAAATTTTTTTCCTAAAATACCCATTTCCACAAAATCGTTATTTTTTTAATGCAACAAATGCAATGCAATAAAACAAAACTTCAAATATTAACTTTAAAAATTATTTTAACCTCTCATAATATTCCACACAAATTTTTTTTATATATAAATAAATATTTATATTTAAATTCACTTATATGCACGCAATTGCGTGCAAACGTTTGCTAGTACCCCAAGAAATGGCAAGCAATGTTTGCCAATTTCCAGATGACCAATACCATATAGAGTCAGAATGAAATGTATGGGTATCTCCTGCTGTTACCCCAGCAAAATTAGCAACAACATTTATTAGTTTATTTAAGATATGCAAAACATAATAATATAATAATTATGTGAGGGGTGGTAAACTAGCATATTCCGACCATAGCAGTGCTGTGGAGTGAACTATTTAATTGACTTCAGGAAGCCATATATCTTGTAATGAAAAAGTTCAGCCACTGAGCCAAGTACCCCAATATAGTTCTACATCATCACCGGTCGCCACATTCAAATGAAAACAATTGCTACAAAAAATAGATGCAAATAGCATAACCAGGGTCAATCGACTTACAAAGTCAAGCAGCCGAGCAAGGTTCGAGCGGTTGCGAGGAACCATAACATGATTCAATGCATGAGAATCATTGCCCTTAGATGAAGCGGCCCGCTCCGCCACCACTAAATTGTTGAAGTTATCAATATCAGATGCTGAAGATGATGGAGATTCACCTGATGTCCACAAGTGTCGCATGGAATCAATTAAAACACCAAAAAAAAATCAATCAGAACAGAGTGGGAAAAATTAGTTATTAAGTAATTCTATTTCATTGGTCTTAAGATCAAAACAGGGAGTACGAGTGTTGCTTTATTGTACAAGATTTGTTTCCTGAATGTGAACACACACCTTGGTGCCAATATAACGAAAAATTTATGTTTGAAATTGGAAATACAGTACCTTGAGGAAGCATCTGCATACTTGATTGCAAATCGCGCCAAATTCGGTGTGTACCACTGCTTTTGCAGTATACTATCTTCAGATAAGCCACTTCCACACATTTATAGGCCAAAGCAGCAGCAGCCAGTTCACAGCTTTTTTCATATTCATAGGCACAGGTTCTGAAAATTGAATGAAGTTTATTGTGAAGCTAGAAAATAGCCCTTAAGAAAGAAGCTTCGAGACAATGAAAGATATTGAACGATTCTAAAATCTATGCTTAAAACATGCAACGATGATCTTCTTCCACATCAAGCTTGTTATACTCATAAAATATTTTAATCTGTACTTCAACTTCAAAGTATCATCAGAAAGCTAATAATTAACTCCACTAGTCTCATAATCTCCTTCTCAGGGCAAAACTTAAAGAACGGACCCCCCCCCCCCCTCCTCTCTCTCTCTCTCTCTCTCCATTTGACACCTCACTATAGCAATTTGAAGAATAAAATCAACTATTCACTCCTCTATAGATACAAGTAGATTATACCAAATGTTCATTGCTAATTTTAGCATGCAAGTTTGGAGATTGAACATTAGTATTCCAAGTTCAACGGGCAATTAAAAACCAAAAAACAAAAACAAAAAAAGAATTGATCAAATAATATCAAATTGCGGAAGTAACTAACGATTAACCCATATACTTACTCGCAAAGTTTGGCAGCAGTACCATAGACTTGCATAAGATTAGTCTTCCAATCTTTTATGCTTTCACCGTTGCAGGCCTCTAAAAGTGAAGCGCCATGAAGAAACTTAAGAGCAGCTTTTAAGTATTCATAGTTACTTTCAGAGCCAAAACCAGAGTTCTGCAAAAGTTATTGAGAGTGAGAGAAAAAGTAAAAACGTGAACAAGGAAGATCCTGAATTAGCATACAACTCAAACAAGCATGGCAAAGCACGAGGATATTGTACATCATATGAATCAAATAATTGACACTTCCAAGAAAATAATTTTTTAAAAAAAGGAGACGCAAACAGATTAACAAGCAATCTGGAAAGACCATAAACAAATAACCTCAGATTAAGATGCAATCTAAAAAGACCTTGATCAGATCGGCATGAGATTTAAGTTGTTCAGCTTTTTTCAAAGCATCTTGAGCTTCTTTTAAGGCAGTAGAGAGAGGAAGAATGAAGACATTTTCATTCACAAAGCTTGTTTCTAGAGCAGCAGATTTTCCGTGATGAACAGATTTTATGCTAGACTCGTCTGAGAATGAATGTTTCACATTACTCAACACTTCAGACTGCACATGATAGTTGTCATCAACATCTATCTCTTCTTTCAGTTTTTCCTTTAAATCCAAAATTTCTGAGCCAGTAGATAGATCAGAAACCTTCTCTGCCAACCTCTCACCATGTGTTCTATTCCTCTTTCCAGAGCTCTGTTGAGGTGAAAATGCTTTCGATAAGTCCATGCTCATTTCCTCCTTTCTATGAATGCAATTAACAAGTAATCTGGGGGGACATTGGCCACATTGTTCCAAGATACCGCTTTTGTTATCAACCAAAGGAGTCTCTAAAAATTCACAAGGTTGGTTGCCACTTGATATATGTTCACCACAAGGTATTTCCACGGCAATACTTTCTCGAAAACCAGCGGTGTTTTTAAAGGATTCAACGTTACGGACGCCAGTGGTTTTCCCTTTCCGCTTTATCCCCAAGTCAGAATTTCTATTTACGCCCAAAGATTTCTTCCCACTCCCCATTGCAGAAAATTCATTTACTCTAGAACCAACCTTACCTGCACTATCCGATGTAACTGGTAAGACCTGATTCAGATAGGGGGTCCTCACAGGAGATGAGGAAACTGACTCCTCCGGTGAGCCTTTGACCTTGTCTATAAAACCAACTCCATTTTTACGGGAGTCAGAAATCTTGGAGCAGCTTGAAGTGGCAGCCATCGAAACACACCCCAAATCCTTTCTCAGCTCATCTATATCCTCCTTGGTCAGTGGTAACTTCAACTTAAGATTCTTTGACTGTGGTAACTTCACTTTAATATTCTTTGACTGTTCTTTTTCCTTAACACTGTTAGTTGATTTTTCATTACCTCTTGACAAAATAACTCTAGCGTCCGTAACCTTTCTTTTTGATGAGTCACCACCCTTGCTTCTTTTGAACTCATCATCAATCTGAGACACTCTGGATTTTTGTTCTCTCTGAAAATCAATATCCTTCTCCTCCTTTTTTATCGATTGCTGTGCCACTTCTCGATACTCTCTGTTGTCACAATCCATGAATTTTCTCTTCTTTATAGATACTTCTTTTCTACTACTTGCATTTATGTTAAAAAACTGACCATCTGTTAAATCCTGTATCTGGTCTTTCTGTTTCTTCACATGAATATGAAGACTACCTTTTTCTCTAAAGCTTGAATCTTTTCGTAAACTTAATTTCTTCTCCTCCTTTACAGATTCCTTATGGGGTAAATCAGAATTCAAATTGTGGTCAAGCCAATCCAGGTTTCTAGTGGAAACCTGGAAATTGTCCACATTTAGAGCATCCTTACTTTTAATCATTTTCACCGTCCCTTGAACATGTTGAAAAGATTCTTTCTTGATTTTTTTTCTCAGGTTTACAAAATCTGCAAGAATTAAATATTCGAAAACTAAATAAACAAATTCATAATTAAGACAGAAACAAAATTTGACAGCTTGGATAAATGACATACCTTCACCCGTATTCTCATCTTTTCTTTTGTTCAATCTGCCTATGCCAATTGCTGACTTTTTTGGATGTGGTACTTTGCATTCTTTAGTTGCCTCTGGTCCTGCAAAAGGTTGGTTCACCTCCTTCAACTTCGTGCTATTCATGGAATGGCGTTGGAACTTCTTTTGAACAATATTAGGCGGGGCCGGATAGCTCATGCTAACAGTGTTTGAACTTTCTTTTAAGCTTCGCCTCTTAGCTTGATAAGCCACTTTATCAGAAGTAAAGTTCTGGTGGTTGGGAGTAAAATGATGAGCACCAACTGAAGCCACTACAGGCATGGATGTGTCAGCATGTGCTTGAGCATTATAGTGATTTTCAGGGATTGGAACTGATAATGAAGCACGGACGGCATTTGTAGTAACGTCTTCACCAACGTCACAACTGTTCATTCCTGGACTGAGGATTAATACAAATTATCTCAAGGTTAGGGTTCATTACAGTTGATTTTAGAAAATAATGTACGTTGGAACAGATACATGATGAGAAAAAGACTTCGGTCATATGCACGTGCTGAACATTGACAAGGAGAGAGTTCATCCAAGGCACCTACAGCACTGGACACAAGTGGCGATAGAAACATAATACCTCCTCCCAAAAATTCACATCCTGTTTGACTATTTAATGGAGTTGACAGCTGTCTAAATTTGATTTGGTTTACTTAAATCTTTTCTATTGACAATATTTTATGCGTAGTTTTTCCAGATGATGAACTGTTGCATACATATAATTATATGTGATTTGAGCTAGCGCACCAGAGTCCAATCTAAAGAGCATTTAAATTTTCCTTTTGAAGCAAATGGATCTGTCTACACAAAATAAAATGCAAACACATAAAGTCCAATCAAGAGCTATCAAATCAAGAAAGAAGCTTACAGCCAGTTAAGCATGCTGCAAATCCACTTCTCCGGCAGTTGATTAGACTTTGTACCATATGGTAGAAGACGCCATTTCTCACAACGATCACAGCCAACCCAATCTTCCTGTATTAATACAGGATCCACCACTGTCCCCTCTGTCCCAGTGATCATTCCTTCCTTAAAAGGTATGGCTTCAGCAGAAGGCTCAATCACATGAGTTTCAGAAGAACTCTTGTCTGCGTATGTTTTATTACATGATTTCACCTTAAATTTATCAGTATATCCAGTCTCTTCCTTCGCAGCATCAGGATTAGAGTTCTTTGACCTGTCACCAGAAGGCCTTTCCAGTAAACATTTAGGGTTATCCATATGTTCAATACTGGTATCTAGCACATCTTTCTGGTTGGGATTCACCAAATTCTTTTTCTTTCCACTGTTCTTGACTTTCGGTGCTGCACACCCACCATCCCTCAAAATATCAGCAGATTTTGATGCCAACTTGGCACTATTTTGAGTGGCTTTTGGATTTTTATCAACAGATAACTTATTTACATCAAGAGATAACCCTAAATTATCGTGTTCACCAGATTTAACTTTCATACCAACTTTCAAGCTGAACTTATTCATGGCTACTTTAATACTTTCACCATCAGAAACATCAGAGTAAGATTTAACTCTGTTCCTGCTATCCTGACCATAATTAACTGAAATATCATTCTGAGAAACTCTTGTTAGATCTTCACCAAACTTGAGTCCATCACTATATCTAGATTCTTTCTGATCATACTTACTATAACTTTGGGTTGCTGTACAGCCTAATGAAGCATTCTCGACCAAATCACTTGACACTGATCTTCCATTCAACCTATCTTTACTTCCTTTCCTCTTCTTCAGTGGGACATCCTTCTCAAAGGCCCTAACATTATCAGGTGGGACATCCATCTCAGATCCCCTAACAACATCAGGTGGCCTAACAGCTTCTTTCAGAGGCTCATTAGTGCTGCAGACTGCATCAGATAAAGGTCTTGAGTTCAAGCCATTGAGAGGCTGAAGTCCGCATCCCAGGGTCTCATTTCCTGAAGTCTTCTTCTGTGAATCATTCAGATCTGGTATACACTCGTTTTCAGACTTCTCAAAATTTTCAAAGTTATCTGAAGATTTTGCTCTTTTCTCCTTTACAATATCTTTGTTCTCAAACCCAAGGGTGATGGCAGAACTCCCAGAGTTAATCTTGTACTCCCTTCTTGCAGAAGATTCTGTATCTCTGTCTAAGCTCAGAAAATCTTCAGAGAGAGGTGAAAGAAGAGAACCACCAGAAACTAGGAACGAAGTCATTATCTGTTTGAAAAGATTCAGAAATTAATGCTGAGTGACACAATATATCAACTAGAATGAGATTACTATAATCATCAGAGAAAACCTTAGGAATATGATGATACCTGTTAAATAATCTCTAAATAGCCAAAGTAGAAGAACAAGAACCGATTTAAATAAAAAAGAGGTCGCATTAATAATTGCAGTCACTGCAGTCGGGAAAATGAATAGTACCTGAAGAATATTTGCAGGAGATACATAAGGAGTCTCACCATATTCAAGCTTTATTCCGGCACTCTCCTCAGGACAATATTCAGTGGACGAAGATGGAGATGTAAGCCCGAGACTGTGTATTTCAGCATTATATTGTGCCACCATCTCTGAACCCAATTTAAGACGAACCTTCAGTGTTCTCTGCTCTGTTGGATTGTCTGACTTACTTGGAGGAAGTTCAGCTTTTCCAGTAAAAGCCTCAGCATCTTTATGAGAAGAATCAAATGTGTTTTCTCTGATTGACGAATCCTTAGTGGCAACTTTAAAGTTTTGGGACGGAAAAATACCGGGGGAAGAAGAAAAGACATTCCTTAGAGTGGCAGGCGCATCACTTAGCTGGGTAGAATTAGGGGAAGGACCCTGAGAGGTTTACACAAACCACAAAGCTGAGTAAATACGTACTAACCAGAAAAACAAGAAATATTTGCAATTTGTTTGTATACCTCTTGAAGGCAATTATCAGGAAATCTAGGCCTGCGGAAATTTTGAACCATGCGGGGGGATTTTGGTTGCGACAGTACTAAAGGAGAAAGCTGGTGCATGGGTAAAAATGAACCATATCCACCATATTTTGCCCCTACGAATGAAACAAAAGTTCAGATGTGTGGTCAATATTTTCCGATATGAAACAAAGGAAACAAAATCTCATAGAAACGACACCTACCCAAATTTTCCGCCGAAACCCCTCCCTCAAAATCTTTCTGAAAATGGCCAAGTAAACTTTGAACCCTGTCTCCCTAAAATAATAGAGTTTCAAACAGTAAGTATTGTCGTCAGTGGGCAAGATTACGAGAGCAAGGTATCAAGATCATAAGAGTATGCATCAATCCAAGATAGGAAATGCAGTAGTACAAAGCTGTAAAGTAGCTCATCATCACCATCAAAACACGTATTAGCAGACACCAAATGAAAAATGAGTTTGCATTGAAATGAAAACCTAGGAGATAAGCTCATTAGCTGCAAATTGGTCAGTTGACACTGTCAAAACATAGATAAAACAACGGTTTATTTCAAATGATCATTGATATTTCGTAGTGCCAACAGATCATAAGAATCATAATTTTCAACTTCCACCTCGTAAAAATAGGCTATCATTAGATTTCTTCAAACGACCTCAGAACTTCACACTTCATAATAACAGAAGCACATTCAATCCACTTGGAAAAGTAAAAAGATAAAAGTAATTTTCGAGCCTCGGAGGTTAAGTGATTCAACTATTCATTCCCACTAGTTAAACTTCAATTAAGCATTTCAGAGACAACCCCTAGCCCATTTAATTAAAAAAGCATAACAGTCATCCTAGGATCGGTCATCATCCATATGCACCAATTCACTCAAAGATAACACCTTTTTCTATCTTAATAACAGTAGTGATTGTCAACAGCAGAAAATGAACTCTTACAATGTAAGAGAGAGCAATGTCAGGGTCCGTTCTTCCATCGTCCTTGTAGTAGCAAGCCTCTCCTTCTTCAAGCTCTGGCGCTTGGATCATTCCAGGCCCACTTTCCCAACTCCCCATATTAGAAAAACTAATCGCAATCTCCACACCAAAAGCTTAAAACCCTAATTCATCCCCAATTCTGAAATCCAATGTATCACTCTTCGATTAAAAAATCAAGCTTCAGCCAAATAAAATACTCCAAGAGCCCGCCAACAGATACGCCCTTGATCCCCCTAATTCACAAAATTCAGAATCCCAATCCAAACCCTACTTGATCATCTAAATTCTAAAATATATAAAACAACCGTGTATATCAGAATTTTACGCGAATAAAAAACTGTCAATTCTACGAAAAGTTAATGCAATAACACCGATTGAATTTTTCTCTCCGGGCAAGTGACGATCGTATGAAATCCGAATGCAATGCTTAATTATTTTTTTTTATTTGTTGAAATATATATATACACACACATATATGTATATATCTGATACATATTTGAGTTTGAGAGAGAAGAGGTTTCCTTCTTTTCCTTCATTTTTTAAATTTATTCATTATTAATTGCTTGAGATAAAATATTTTAATTAATCGCCAATACCTAATCACTTACAAATTTGAGATTTTCAAATTTAAGTTATTGATACTATTATTTTTATTTTTATTATTAATATTATTATTATTACACGGATATTACAAATAAAATTAAAAATTAATTTGTGATTCTATAATTTTTTTCTCCTATGGTATTTTATGTTGCATTTGGGTTAGGCAATAAATGAAGAATAAATTTTATATTGTTAATTGATTCAATTTTCATTGATTTTGTAGTCAATATTAATTTTAATTCAACATCTTTTTTCAACTCATTCTCTATATTCTATATATAAATTTTTTTATATTTTAGTAAGTTCATGCGACATACAAGTTTATTTTCAGTTTTACTGTTCATAGTGTTTGTTAGCTAACTTTGTTGATGTAAATTTAATAGTAATTTTTGTATATTTCTATCTTTTTTCGATTTTTTTATCCAACTTATCTTTAACTTATCTAAAAATTCAAACTATTTCAATAAATCTTATCTAATCATTAACTTATAAGTTTCATATCCTAATAAAATAATATATATTTTATACACAAAACTATCAAACGAATTGTTTTAATATAACACGAATCGCGTGCCACATAATACTATTATGCAAATAAAATAGATTGTGAGGTGAGCTTTTGAAATTTCAGATTTTAAATTATNGCTCGAACTGGAGCTCAATTTAAAATATTCAAGCATTTTACGAGCTGTTGCTCGAAAATATTTTTCGAGACAACTCAAAAAACTTGTGAGCCGGCTTAATTCATTTACACTTTAAGTCAGTTGACGTCGTAGGACTACAAAATGATACTATAATTATTGAAGTAATATGGTGTTTTTGTAAATAGTAATTGATCAATGACACTTTTCGTGTAGATGATTTAACTTTAAATCATTAGTATGATTGAATGGTAAATTATTATCATGCCGAAATTTTACACATATGCCAAACTAAATTCATGTAAATAACTATCCTAGACTTTGTATATATTTTACTATTTTTACTTATATATCCGTTTTAATAACTATCTTTTATATCTTAATCTTCAAAGAAAATCCTCCCTCTATTGATTCGAATGATAATAATCACACTAGCGTAATGTATTTTTTTCGTTTGTGATCACAAGGGATGCCAGTTGAGCCAAAAGCTAATGAACAAATTCACGTGAGAACGTCTCAGGGTCGATTTTGTGAGACAGATTTACTATCCGACCGACCCATGAAAAATATTATTTTCTATGTCAAAAAGCAGGAATTTTCACTCCAAATAAAATTAATATTTTTCACTCCAAATATGGACCGAGTCAATATATCTTAAGGATATAAATCCTTAAGACTATCTCACAAGAGAACTACTTAAGCTAATGACATCTTGATCATATTTGAATATGAAGATATTTATTTATTCACCAAAAACTCAAGTGAGATGGCCTTACATACAATTTTGTGAGACGGATCTCTAACCTCACCCGATTCATGAAAAATATCACATTTTTATGCTGAAAATACTACGTTTTCTTTTAAATATGAATCATATTAATTTGTCTCATAAGAGAGATACTTGTATTTATTTTAGCCTGTTAAGCTCGATTTTTTTTTTCAAAAAAAATATTTATTTGGTGAAGGTGGAGCAAAATTCTTACCCACATGGCCACGTGATTAACAAAATCCAATCCAATTTGATTGACAATTTATCCGGCCGAGGTGGTGGGATGCTTTGTCCAAAATCCATAAAATCCACCAATTTTAAAATGAATATTAATCTAATTAAAAATAAAAATATATATTATTATTTTATCAAATACATTTCGTATTCTATCCAATTATTCTAATAATTTCAATACAATATCTACAAATTATGCCGCCAAATCAACGCAGTATAATAATATAATTTCTTTTACTATGCTAAGCTACTAGTAGTTATTATTTAGGAATCTCATTTAGCAATTAATTTTATCTCTAAAACTTATCAAATTATCTTTCCCAAAATATACTCACATTATCATTATATTTATGGGAAAAAAAATTCAAAATTAAAACTCTTACACAAAAATTAACAAGCAAAAAGTAACATAAATATTATTACATTTCAAAATATAAGTATTTAATCTAACTCCAAAAAATTCACGTGACATCTTTAAATAAATAGGGGAAATTGGGAAAATAGATGCGATCAAATTTTTTTTTTTAAAATGATTTTATCTAATGTATTTGAAATACAACGTAACAGATTATTTTTTAAAAAAAAATAATTAACCGAAGTTAGATATTAAATAACTTGTGTCGAGGTTGGATCGCGTAAAACACGTGGATAAAATAATAAACAAGCTTGGTCCTGGATAAGGAAAATATTTTTCTAGAGTTTGATTGGTCAAGAGTATGATGACGTGGCAACACTCGGGTGCAAGTCCCATGTGACTTGGCGAAGGGCCTGCTCATCCCAAATATTAGGGCTAGGGTTTTCTGACGTTTGATCCTAAATTATTGTAGATTCTTCTCCGTTCATTAGAGAAGCTCGCATTTTGATGCTCTCTGCTTTGCTTTCGGCAGCTGTTTCCTTCTCCGGGGTTCTGAGTTACGGTCACTTAGGCTGTTCTTGGTTTTAACATTTTATATAATTTTCAACTCGTATCTGCATTCTTACTTAGGCATCGTGATTTTGCTGTGATTCATTCATATAATTGATGAAATAGAATTTTATTGCTAAATGTTTCCGGGAAGGATTTATGCTGAAATTTGAGTGCCTTATGGTGGGAGGATTGTGTATATCAGTGGATTGTTTATTGGGTATGTGGGAGTGATGAATATTTAAATTTTTAACATTGCTCCTGCTTTTTTGTTTCCCTACGCTATAAGTTCTTTTGTAATTGATGTTAATTTTCGCAAAAGTGGATACAATCCAGTCGAGTGGGGTCCACGACAATTGACGGTTCAAACTGCACCGGGTCAGTGCAGCATAGCTGTAGGGACCCGGACGCTAATCAATTCTTAATCATCATGAGGATCAATTTACTAATCCAGTAATTAGGGTCATAAATTTTTTTTTTCTTTAATTGCGGAACGTAATGGAATCAAACTCCTATACATATCAGTATGAGAGTATAAATCTGATACAACATACAAACATCTCAAACTAAGGTTCAACTACTAATGTCAAGTGTCAAAACCCTATATACATCAAAGTTCGAAGTCTCCACTCTAATCACGATCTCTCCTCATTTCCTGGACCCTGATCCTGTCCCACCTGTTGTCATGTACACATACAAACAAGACAACAGCCGGATAACTCCGGTGAGAATATAATCCCAGTATAAATCAACGAACATGCGATAATATAATCAATATAAAAGTATGCAGTAAATATCAGAAATAAATGTCAAATCTGAAACATGAATCCATATAAAACTGTAAATAAACTCGTGACTCCACGTCTCAGACTAGACTCAATCCTAGTCTAGGGATCCCGGTTTCCAGATGATGGCATTCCATATCGAATATCCGTGATAGAAGAAACTCCAATTCTAATCAACATCGATATAACCAAACATCCAGTGTCTTGACCTATCCGTCACAGACCTTAGCACTTTCGCTAATACACTATCCTGTAACAGAGTGCAATGTGCCAATGACGATTCCATCACTATCCGGCACTTCTGTCACAAGATTACTCGTCTAATACTCGCCTATAACATGCTTCCTATAAATCAATAGAAACAAGCATATCAATTCAAATCAAGGCATCTAATAACAATCAGTATGTGATTTAGGGAAACTCAAGTATGTCCTACTCAAGTCGATCTCCCAATACCACATTGACTTATACTTTTCGTTCGTAGTCTCGGTCTGAAGCAATATAAGTTCTGACCTCAAGACTGTCTCTGTAAATCTGAAACGACATATCGAGAATCATAATATCAATATTCCATTCTCAATTCAATACAGAATCTGATCAGCCTAAATTTAATTCAAATCAATGGCATAACGGCACAATCTCAATATCCTCGTCAACACAATATCACCAGATATAAATTACAAATCATAACCCATATCTGATACAATCCATAATCAATCAATAATCCAAATCTGTCTGATTTTCAATCGATATAATCAGAAAATCATAACAATTCCATAATAAATCCGTTCTTCGGTCTGACTTCGATTCTACGATGTCTAACATGTCAAGAACATCATATATGAATTGTATCAAATTCCTACCACATCATATTTTCAAATGATATCAGAAATCAATAAAACTTACATCCTGTTGTAGCTGTCGACGAGAGGATCTCAGAACTGTGTTCAGATTAAAAATCAGATCGCCGGTACTTGAAAAATCAAATTTCTAGGCTTGGAGGACACTTGAGAATTTCTCTGGCAGAATTCTCGTTCTTGCTAAGGATTCTGGGGAAATGAGATTATATATATCAATGCATGACAAGTTTCCCACTCAAGTCATAATTGCACTTTAGTCCCTCAACTTTTCACTATTTGCAATTCAGCCCCCGCTCAACCTTTTAATTCAATTTCAATCCTAATTAATTACAAAAACCGTGGAATATAATTCATCATTCCAAAATTCGTAAATTAAATAATCTCGGATTAAAGTGATATAATCTCGGGTCTTAAAATTCTCCCCCTCTGAGACATGATTTCGTCCTCGAAATCTCAAGCAATCAAATCACAGGCAATCAAATCAGAAATAACAGAAACTAAAATAGTAAACTCACATCAGTGGAATAACTTTGGGAATTCCTGTCTCATATCTGATTCAGTCTCCCAAGTAGCTTCTTCAATGCCATAACGAGTCCACTGCACTTTCACAAGTGGGATAGTCTTCGTTATGAGCTGTTTTTCTTTACGATCAATAATCTGAATCGGTTTCTCAACATAACTCAGACTCTCATCAAGCTCGGCCTCATCTGGCTGGATAACATGTGAATCATCTGGGAGATACTTCCGCAACATAGATACATGAAAGACATCATGTATTCCAGAAAGAGAAGGCGGTAATGCAAGTCGATAGGCACGGTCTCCTATCTTCTCGAGAATCTCATACGGCCCAATAAAACGTGGAGACAACTTCCCTTTCTTGCCAAATCTGACAACTCCTCTGAAAGGTGAAATCTTCAAGAATACTCGGTCTCCTGCCTCAAATACCAATGGTCTGCGTCGAACATTGGCATATTTGGCCTGTCTATCTTGAGCTGTCTTCATTATCTTCTGAATCAGTTTTACCTTTTCTGTCATCTCTCTGATCATATCAGGTCCAGTCTCAGGAACTTCAGAGATATCATCCCAATACAGAGGGGATCTGCACTTCTTACCGTACAACGCTTCAAATGGTGCCATCTCAATACTCGTCTGATAGCTGTTGTTGTACGAGAATTCACAAAGTGGCAATGCATCTTGCCAACTAGTGCTAAAATCGAGCACTACGGCTCTCAGCATATCTTCCAATGTCTGGATAGTCCGCTCTAACTGTCCGTCAGTCTGTGGATGATATGCGGTACTCAGATGTAACTTCGTACCTAGAGCCTACTGCAAACTCTGCCAAAAGTGCGAAGTGAACCGAGGATCACGGTCTGATACAATCGACTTCGGCACTCCGTGCAATCTGACCACTTCTCTGACATAGATCTCAGCCATCTGGTCATACCTGTATGTCATCTGATACGGAATAAANCTTCAAATCATTGTACATCTTTCTGCCACCAGGATGAATGCTAAAACGACTGCGGTGCGCTTCTGTCAATATCTGTTGTCTCAATTCTGAAACATTCGGCACAACAATACGATTATTCACGTACAGTACATCATCACGTACCTGATACTCTGACTGATGACCTGCTCTGACCATCTCAATCGATTCCTGTACTTTCTGATCAACTTTCTGAGTCGCTTTAATTTTCAAAATCAGCTCTGATTCAGCTCGAATAGCATATAATCTCAGAGGCTAACAATCTGTTTCAAATACTAATCCAGACAAACAGCAATCTTCTATCAAACTTGAAACACCTATAGTCGATAAGGACAAAGAACATACCTTTCGACTTAGGGCATCGGCTGCTGCATTCGATTTTCCTGGGTAGTATTTGATTTCACAATCAAAATCTTTAAGTAAATCAAGCCATCTTCGCTGTCTCATATTCAACTCAGAATGTGAAAACAAATATTTCAGACTTTTATGATCAGAATAAATTTCGAATTTCTCACCGTAGAAGTAGTGTCGCCATATCTTCAAAGTAAATACAATGGCTGCCAATTCAAGGTCATGAATTGGGTAGCGAGATTCATGCGGTTTCAGATGTCTCGAGGCATAAGCAATCACATGCCCTTGCTGCATCAACACACAACTCAGACCTCTGTGAGAAGCATCACTACACGACAAAATCACCAGTACCTGAAGGGATAGTTAGGATCGGGGCACTGGTCAATCGTTTCTTCAATTCCAGAAAACTGGACTCACAGTCTTCTGACCAAATGAACGGAGCATTTCTCTGTGTTAACTGAGTAATATGTTTAGCAATACTCGAGAAATCCTTAATAAATCGACGGTAATATCCTGCCAAACCCATAAAACTGCGTATCTCTGGCACAGATGTCGGTCTAGGCCAACTGATCACGGCCTCAACCTTGCTAGGATCCACAGAAATCCCATCTCCAGATATAATGTGACCCAGAAATACTACCTGTCTCAACCAAAACTCACATTTCGACAGTTTAGCATATAACTTCTCAGCTCTCAGAATTTTCAACACAGTTCTCAAATGTTCTGCATGCTCAATCATATTCTTTGAATAAATCAAAATATCATCAATGAATATGATAACAAAACCATCCAAATACTTCTGAAACACCCGGTTCATCAAACCCATAAATACAGCTGGAGCGTTAGTCAAACCAAATGGCATGACAATAAACTCGTAGTGTCCATACCTGGTTCTGAACGCTGTCTTCGAGATATCAGAATCTCTGACTCTCAGCTGATGATATCCAGATCTCAGATCGATCTTGGAGTAGATAGAAGAACCCTGCAACTGGTCAAATAAATCATCTATACGGGGCAATGGATATTTATTCTTTACTGTTGCTTTGTTCAGTTGTCGGTAATCAATGCAGAGTCTCATTGAACCGTCTTTCTTCCTTACAAACAGTACTGGAGCACCCCAAGGAGATATACTCGGTCTGATATAGCCCTTGGCTAGTAAATCCTCCAACTGATCATTCAACTCTTTCAGTTCAATCGGTGCCATTCTGTACGGAGCTCTAGAAATTGGAACTGTACCTGGCATCAACTCAATACTGAAGTCTATCTCTCTAATCGGAGGCAATCCCGGAATCTCATCGGGGAAGACATCAGCAAACTCACACACCACTGGCAAGTCCGCCAATGATGGACTCGATTTCAGTAAATCCACTGAATAAACAAGGAACCCATCCGCTTCTTTCTGCAACAATCGAGTCATAGACATAACAGATATCAAAAGAATTCTAGATCTAGAACCCTTACCATAAAATTTCCACTCCTCAGCCATCTTCGGTCTGAATCGGACAATCTTATGGAAACAATCAACTGTAGCTATGTACTTGGTCAACATATCGATACCGATAATGCAATCAAAATCAGACAACCCAAGCACAATACAGTCTAACTCAATCTCATGCCCGTCATACTGTAGCATACAAGATCTAACCGAAGTCACGGATATCAAACCTTTCCCCAAAGGAGAAGAAACAGATACTACAGCAGATAATGACTCAACAGGCAAGAAATGCATCAATGCAAATCTCTCAGAAATAAATGTATGTGACGCACCAGTATCAATCAATACATAAACAGGGTAACCAGAAATAAAACAGTTACCTGCAACGACGTCATCAGGTGCATCCTGTGCCTGCTCCTCCGTCAAAGCAAAGACTCGGGCCTGCTGTCTCGGAGGCTGGCTCACTGTCTGGCTACCTCCCAGCCTCTGCTGTGACTGGGTCGATGGTGCTGGCTGGAAAGAGTGAACAGCTGATGGTCTTCTCCCTGTCTGAGCCACTGATCCAGATGACTCTACTCCCTGGGATCCCTGAGAACCTCTCTGGGGACATACTCTGGCAAAATGTCCCTGCTGTCCACAAATACGGCAACTGCCAAATACTCCTCGGCACTGCTCTGTGGAATGTCTCCCTCCACAAGTGCTGCAATAAGCTCCTGTATAACTCTGGCTCTGGACAGTCTGTCGTGAGCCACTGGAACTAGAAGAACTGCTGCCAGACTTCTTAAACTGTCTTCCTCTGGCTTTCAGATAGTCCTTCTTTCCACTACTGCTTCTACCACTCTCGAATCTGGGAAGGGGTTGCTGTGGTATCGGTACTGGGGCAACATACGAAGCTCCTCTATGCCTAATCAGGCCAGCTTCTGCTCCCTTTGCTCTGTTCAGGGCATCAGCAAAATTATTCGGTCGTCCTGTGTTCACCAACGTAAATATCTCAGGATTCAAACCATTGATGAACTGATCAGCCACCGCTTCCTCATTTTCGGCTACGTGCGGAGCGAATCTCAATATTGTAGAAAATTTAGACACATATTCCTCAATATTCAGCTGTCCTTGTCTCAGATTCGCAAACTCAGCCCCTTTATCTTTTCTGTATGACACAGGGAAAAATCTCTGATAGAACTCGGTTTTGAAGACATTCCAGGTAATAGACGTACCTCTATGCTCCAATGCCCTCTTGGTCGTAATCCACCAATTCTTGGCAACATCATGTAATTGGTGTCCTATCAGTTTCACCCTCCGCTCATCTGTGTGGTTCAGTGAGTCAAATAGCATCTCTATGTCGTCCAACCCGCTATCGCAATCAACCGCTGATTCAGTGCCTTTCAAAGTCGGCGGGTGAAAAGACTGAAATCTCTTCAGTAGTGTCTCCATCGGAGTAGCTGTAACGTCCATCGGAGGATTTGAAGTACTGCCCTGTTCCGGAATTCGTCGGTGAGGCATATCTAATTATCAAAAAGATTAGTAACCCCAAACCATAATTCTGTTTCTCAGTCCTCCTCCGATCATCTTACTGCTGATTCAGAATCGGTACTGATTCATACTCAATAATACGCATTACCATATTAAATCAAATAATCAGGTAAACAGGTATTAAAGCAGTAAGACATGCTATCAATCAAAAGCAGGAAAGAAACTCAATCTACCCCGCTCACTAGCTTCTATCTCAATCTAAAGGATCTATCGCTCTGATACCACCTGTTGTGGGGACCCGGACGCTAATCAATTCTTAATCATCATGATGATCAATTTACTAATCCAGTAATTAGGGTCATAAATTTTTTTTTTCTTTAATTGCGGAACGTAATGGAATCAAACTCCTATACATATCAGTATGAGAGTATAAATCTGATACAACATACAAACATCTCAAACTAAGGTTCAACTACTAATGTCAAGTGTCAAAACCCTATATACATCAAAGTCCGAAGTCTCCACTCTAATCACGATCTCTCCTCATTTCCTGGACCCTGATCCTGTCCCACCTGTTGTCATGTACACATACAAACAAGACAACAGCCGGATAACTCCGGTGAGAATATAATCCCAGTATAAATCAACGAACATGCGATAATATAATCAATATAAAAGCATGCAGTAAATATCAGAAATAAATGTCAAATCTGAAACATGAATCCATATAAAACTGTAAATAAACTCGTGACTCCACGTCTCAGACTAGACTCAATCCTAGTCTAGGGATCCCGGTTTCCAGATGATGGCATTCCATATCGAATATCCGTGATAGAAGAAACTCCAATTCTAATCAACATCGATATAACCAAACATCCAGTGTCTTGACCTATCCGTCACAGACCTTAGCACTTTCGCTA
>NC_133312.1:20563068-20603282 GCF_012295235.1 Primulina huaijiensis
AAAAATAATATTTTTAACATAAAAGTAATAATTTTTCACGGATGACACGAATAGAATATATGTTTCACAAAATTAATTTGTAAAACCGTCTCACATGAGCTTTGATTTTGATAATATATCCACGATTAGTTGTGGTTGTACATAAATGTAGACAAAATAACAGGTTGTTAGGAATAGTCAAATGTATCAAACTTAAGTTTTGCTTCAAATTCAAAGGGTGAGATTCAGTTTATGTATTTGAAAGATTTATTCACATTTGAGTTTAAATATTTGTAACTAAAGCTGGCTTCTCATTTTCACACTCACACCTACCCACATATATGCATGTAATTACTTTATTGTATGATAATAATGCCCAAATTGAACTTAAATTTGGAATGTGTATTTTAGACATAGTACTATATTATTATTATTATTGTTATTATTATTATTATTTAGATGAAAATAAGGGTGTAAACAAACCAAATCGAACCGAATATGACGAAAAAGTTGAAGGTTCGAATTCAGCCCGAATTAATTCTATTTTGAGTTCGAGTTTGACTCCAAGTTCGAAAATTTTAAAATTTTTTGTTCAAATTCAGTTCGAATTAAAGCTTAAGTTTGATTTGAAATATTCGAATATGTTCGCGAACTATTTGAATTATTGCTCGAAAATAAGTATTCAAAATGCTCGAAATTTATTTATTTAATATATTATTATATTAATAAAATACTAAAGCACATGAACTATCGAACAAAATAATTTTTAGCTCGAGTTCGACTCAGAAAAAAGTTCGAACATATTTAAATTCAACTCGAATTCGATAAAATCAAATACGAATCAAATATTATTCGAATCCATTCGAAAAGATTTAAACACTCATATGAAAATTGACTGTGGGACCCGAGGATACTTGGCAATGATAACAAAATTTATAAGACGACGACACATGCATGCTTTTGGAGAAAATACGAAGATGCGATCGTATTATGGGGCATACTTTTCTATTTGGATGTATTTAATGCCATTAGGCCGCCCCCCTTTATTTTTTTAAACCAACACGCACACATACAGGGGCGGAGCCACATCAAAGTCCGGGTAGTTAAATTTTTTAAAAAAAAATATATATATATATATATGTAAATTTTGTATAACTTTAGAATAATATGATATTAGTTCGGATAGATCAATTTAAAATATTAAAATATTCTAGAATTTAAAATTGCAGCCCAGAAATAGTCATATTTCTAGCTCCGTCACTGCACACATATATATTATATTAAATAAAAAATGTGTTAAAAATACTTCTTTTTTCCCCAAAAAAAATGTTTTTTTTCAATTAACAAAATAAGGATAAATTAAAGAGATGTAGAACACATGTAGACGATTTTTTTTAGATTTAATTTCGGTAAGGATGATAAATCAATTATACATTTTTTTACCGGATATCACGATTCTCGAAAGAACATTTGAATTCGTTACAAGGAAAAACCAAAAACGATATTTTTTAAAAAAAAAACCAACTTTTTTTTATGACTCGAATGTAGTGATATTGATGGGCACTCAAGGGTTTTTATTAGTAAGAGATGAGATTTAGCATGAAATGCATAATAAAGTAAAAAAAGGAAGAGACAAGAATGCATAGGCAATTAGGCATGAATGTGCACCCACTCACTCAAACCCATGTTTTGCCATTTAAAAAAGTGCTTAAATGTTGTGGACGCCACACATTCTCTATACTAGATTATGAACCTTAAGTCAATTGTTATTATATTATTATATATAAAAGGGAAAAAAATGTTGGGTTGTTTTATTATATTAATTGATATTTTTTATTAATTCAATTCCCATGTAACCCAGTGTATTTGTTCAAAAATGATGTCGTACATGGTTAGTAATGAATATAGTGTCTTTTATTAAAAAATCAATTTTTACTTTTTATATACTTTAATTTTTGAATAGGTCTTTTTCGACACTGTCTCATGGGTTAATTTCGTGAGACAGATCTCCAACTTGACTCAACTCATAAAAAAAATATTACTTTTTATGTCAAAAGTATTGTTTTTTATGTTTAGTATGGGTCGAGTCGACTCGTATTACAAATATAGCTATGTGAGACCGTTTCACAAGATACCAACTCTTATTTTTTTGATCAAAATTTCAAACGCGGCAAAATGTCTTTAAGAATTTTTTTAATGAGTAGGTCTCATGTGAATACGTGTGATAAGTTGATTTGGTCCATATTTAAAATTAAAAGTAATATTTTTGACAAAAAAAAATAGTATTTTTATAAGTCATGTTGTGTAAAAGATCATGGTCGTCTCAAGGAAATCGGAGGTCCTAGGCTATATTTTAGATAAGGTCTTACATAATATTTTTATTAAATATTAAATACGAGCTTATAATTAAATGAACATAATTATTATAAATATCCCATATGTAAGTAAATTATTATATTATATAAATGACATATATAAACTAAAAACTCAATGAATTAACTGATCTCTAGGCTTAATCTCACGAGTAATAAATGAATGTATGTATAATACAAACAAAATAAGAATCATTAAAAATGCATAAATAATTGATTTTTGTCACAAAATAAATACAAGTTACACAAATACAAAGAATAACTATGAATCATGAATTGAGTAAAAAAACAGTTCACTTGCCAAATAAGCAAATTATGCCCTAGATAGCAACTTCGGTTACCTCCCTTGGAGCCGGTGCTGTAAAAAATCTATTTTTCAAAAATTGACTAATAAACAAATATTAAAAAAGATTTTATGATTTATAATATTAGAAATAAAAGTTTAATAAATAGCGTGGGGCCACGCGAGCCCCATCACCAACAAACATAATAGTAGTGTAATAGCATCTCACCGCTCTGATATATAATATAATACTAGTTATGTATCAATTTTTTTTTATCATTATCGATAAACTAAAANATTGTTTTTTATGTTTAGTATGGGTCGAGTCGACTCGTATTACAAATATAGCTATGTGAGACCGTTTCACAAGATACCAACTCTTATTTTTTTGATCAAAATTTCAAACGCGGCAAAATGTCTTTAAGAATTTTTTTAATGAGTAGGTCTCATGTGAATACGTGTGATAAGTTGATTTGGTCCATATTTAAAATTAAAAGTAATATTTTTGACAAAAAAAAATAGTATTTTTATAAGTCATGTTGTGTAAAAGATCATGGTCGTCTCAAGGAAATCGGAGGTCCTAGGCTATATTTTAGATAAGGTCTTACATAATATTTTTATTAAATATTAAATACGAGCTTATAATTAAATGAACATAATTATTATAAATATCCCATATGTAAGTAAATTATTATATTATATAAATGACATATATAAACTAAAAACTCAATGAATTAACTGATCTCTAGGCTTAATCTCACGAGTAATAAATGAATGTATGTATAATACAAACAAAATAAGAATCATTAAAAATGCATAAATAATTGATTTTTGTCACAAAATAAATACAAGTTACACAAATACAAAGAATAACTATGAATCATGAATTGAGTAAAAAAACAGTTCACTTGCCAAATAAGCAAATTATGCCCTAGATAGCAACTTCGGTTACCTCCCTTGGAGCCGGTGCTGTAAAAAATCTATTTTTCAAAAATTGACTAATAAACAAATATTAAAAAAGATTTTATGATTTATAATATTAGAAATAAAAGTTTAATAAATACCGTGGGGGCACGCGAGCCCCACCACACAAAACATAATAGTAGTGTAATAGCATCTCACCGCTCTTATATATAATTAATAAATATAATATAATAAAATATAAGATATAAAAAAAATCCATACATACTATATATATAAATTTTCAATTTTTTTCCGGATTAATGTACTTTGCGTGAAGGTATTTAAATTTGTAATAGTGGTTACCGGGTTAGTTTATGATATATTAAAAGTACTTCTCTATTTATTTTAATACGATTAAATTATATGAATGTCTTGTATTTTTATAAAAATATACGATTAAATTATATGAATGTCTTGTATTTTTATAAAAATTGACATAATATTAATAATCTAAAAATTAACGTCTGATCGTATCTAAAAATATAGGGGAAGTTGGTGAAAAATCTCCAATCAAAATATTTTTTTGAGTTCACTCCCTACCCACAAAATTGTGGTACTATGTCATACAAAATGTGATATACTTAATGTAGAAATGTGATACTAAAAAAGTACCCAGAGTCTGAACACAAAAAAATCGACGACTGGAAACTGAAGGCCAATTTGCCCAAAAATATATACAATATGATAATCTGTGGTTAACATATGGAAAAGCCTGCGCACGCATTGGAATAGGAGGTGTGGTCCTGGTTGAAGTCAAATGTTAGAAGTCATGGGGGGGTTTGATGGGAACGTGGCAACTTTTTATTTGATTCTGACAGGACTTTTATATCCCTCCCCCACCTTTTAACGTCACTCGCTCAATTATTTACTTATTATTTTTATTTACTTTGTTTTTCTTTTTTCAGTGAGATATATTTTGAGTCGACGTTTTTTGTCTTTTTTTCCGAATTTATGTCTATTCATACATATTTTTCGATTTATCTTTTCATTTGAGTCAAAAAGCGATACCCTACTAATGGTAGAAGTCTCATGATAGAATTCATGTATTCTCTTATAAAGATCAGGTTTGAAAGTATAACTATTCATTCATTATATTGATTTCAGCAGCACCTTTAGTTGTTCTGTCATTATATTTTCAGTGTCTGACTTGAGCGCTGGGACACCTTCTCGACCCCCTTCTAACGGTCCCCTTCGTGATTTCAGACATAGAGTAAATTCGAAGTCTGCATTCAGACTGTTATCACCTGCTGAAACCTATCTATGCCTAGTAGAGGAGAAGAGGTAAGGAGATTGAAATTTATTATTTTCCTACTAAGACATCGTCAAGCAGGAGAGTCAGAAGACGAAGAGGTGCAATTTTTTTTTCTGCTAAGGTATCGCCTAACAGAGAAGTCGGAGGTGAAACTTTTATTTTCCTGCTAAAGCATCGTCTAGCAGGGTAGTCATGGGGTGAAATTGTGAAACTTTTATTATTTAGGCTATGTGGGCTATGCCAGTAGAGGAGAAAAGTTGGGGAGAATGAAAATTAAATTTTACCTACTCGGGATATGTTTAGTAGAGGAGAAGAGATGGAGAGATTGAAAATGAAATGTTAACTACTTAGGCTATGTCTAGTAGAGGAGAAGAGTTGAGGAGATTGAAAATTAAATGGTACCTACTTAGGCTGTGCCTAGTAGAGTAGAAGAGTTGAGAAGATTGAAAATTAAATTTTATTTACTTGGGCTGCGCATAGTAGCGAGCTGATGAGTATGGATGTAAATGAACCAAACCGTTTGGGAGCTATTCGAAGCTCGGCTCGATAAAAAGATCGTTTGAGTTTGTTTGTTAATCATATCAAACCAAGCCCAAGCTCAATTTTGAGCTCGAAAATTTAATCAAACCAAGCTCAAGCCTAAAGATATTCGGCTCGTGAGCTCGCAAACAGGTTCGATAATAGGCTCGCGAGCTCGAACTTTGCTCGTTTAGGTGGCTCGTAAGCTCGAGCTCGAGCTCGAGTCGTTTAGGTGGATCGTAAGCTGGAGCTTGGCTCATTTGTTGAGTTGACAAATAAAAATATTAGTACTAATGTCAATGGAAGGAATTGAATACAAGACATGTTTGAAAAAATGATGAATTCACACCATTTAGTCACAAGTACATTTTTAATCTTATTTGCATATCATTATACTAAAATGTTCTTTAAAATACAATAAATAAAATAAATTAACAGAAATACATCAACTTATTCTTTTTCCCTAAAAATTTACATAACCAAGTCATATACAAGTTGAGTAACTTTACTATTAGTCTATGAAGGTTAATTAAAAATTTTACATGCTAAATTGATATGCCATTTGACATTAATCAATAATTTAAATTAATTATGTCGAATTCATTTCATATTGATGTGTTGTCTTCCATCTACTATATTTAATGAATATTCTAGATGTATATAATGAATATTCTAGATGTATGATTTTGGTGATATCAGTATATAATGAATATTCTAGATATATGATTTTGGAATGTTCAATAATATACTGATTTATGTTTTTTACCTCTTATTTGTGTCGTTTTGGTTATTTATGAATGAATTTATATTTTTATGTCTGATTTAAAATTAGTTTATAGATTTATTTAATTTTTAACAAGTTTGATTCAAACTCAAACTCAAACTCAAACTCGAGCTCAATTCTATGCTTATCGAGCTCGAAAACGAGACGAGCTCAAGACAGACTTGTTAAACATGCTAAACAAACTATTAATGAATCAAGCCAGCCTGGCTTTATTAACATGCTAAACGAGCTTTTAACGAGCCGAGCTCGAGATTTTCTCGAGCACAGTAATTTCAATACAAATCGAGCTCGAGCCTGATAATAGAAGCTCGAATCGAGATCGAGCTCAAACAATTTTAAACAAAAGCTCCAGCCTGATACTGTTTGGTTTGGTTTGGATCGTTTACATCCCTACTGATGAGGTTGAAAACTTTTTTCTTCCTGTTAAGACATCGCCTAACAAAAGAGTTAAAAGCGATGAGGTTGAAGTTTTTATTTTTCCTGCTAAGCCCTCTTTTTCCGAGATAACCTAAGTTTCTAAATATGTTTTTGATATTTCTCGAAAAAATATAAATAAATATCGAGATTAATTAATTACAATTTTTAAATTGTTAAAATACACTTCAATTTAATTTTTTACTTTTTAATTCCATAATATAAGTTACACTTCTTGTCATATATATTGACACTAGAGTTTTTATTGCTAGTCTTCTAACATATACCTCGTAATAAATTTCGTCTTACTTATAGATTTTTTTTAATTTTTTTTAAAAATTACATGAAAATTAAAAATTAAAAAATTATTTTTGTACTATCCTTTCATATTTTTATTTTCTATCATTAAAAGAATTTTATTATATACATATAACACATCTAAAAAATAATTTAAGATTTTGTCTAAAATAGAAAAAAGTAATCCTAACAATATTACTGGTTTAAAAAGATTAAAAAAAAACCAATTGATTCGCTAGTTTAGGACATACATCTTGAATTTTTTTTTTTTGAAAAATCCTAGTTTAAAATATTTCACTTTAATTAAATATCAAGTAAATTAAAAAATAAATATTAAAAATTATGTGTATAAAAATATATGAGAATTGGGTCGTACTTTGAATTTTGAAGATTATGTATTTGACTTTACAAATTAAAAGACTGATTTAAGGATATATTTGTTAATTTTAAATGTAATAACTCAAAGTGAGTAAATTAAAAATATTTTGAAGTGTAAATAACATTATTATAATTATGATTTTTTTAAAAAAATTAAAGAATTTTTTTTATTTTCATAAAATATTTAATGAGAGCATTAATTGATGAAATTGTTAAAATGATTTCATAAGAGTTATTGTGATAAACTTATAAACAAAATTAAAATTTAATTATATCATTTAAAAAAATTCAAATAAGTAGATATGTTACTTTTATATTTTATGACCAGTTTACATTAGGGACAGCACAACACATAAATTTATAGTCATATATTTAAAATAATCATTTTTAAAAATCTCTTTAAATGATTTATTAAAATACACAAAAATTCCTGTGACACAGTCTCACAGGTTAATTTTATGAGAATATATTATACTTAGGTCACAAAAAATATTAGTTTTTATTGTAAATATAAATATAGTTGACCCGTCTCACGAGTAAAAATTAATGAAACCATCTCTCAAAAGACATATTCATTAAAATAATCAATTAACGTAAGGAGCTAATCACAGCAAAACTTTATATATATTTTTCTATAAAATTAAAAATATATTCACCCTCCCATTTTTTAATTTCTAAAGTGAAAAAATTACATTATATGTATATTGATATTATTACTTCTTAAATCAACAAAATTTTAATTTTATATAATACACATGTTCACGTTATATCAATATCAAATCAACGCTAAGTCGAATAAAAGATTAAAATTATCAAAAAAAAATTATAATACCAAACTACAACTAAAATTTATTGATTTATATAATAAAAACACAAAAAAATTTATGAAACAGTCGCACATATCAATTTTAAATTAATATCAAATCCGATCGATACATGAAAAAATATTATTTTTATAATTTTTTTTATGTCTCATGAATATATATATTTTTACAAGATATTTGCTCTGATAAAAATCAAAATCGCAAACTAACATTTATATTCTAAATTAAATATGAAAATAGGACAAATATCACACACTGACACGCATAATTGAGTGTGAATGAAGAATACAAAGAGATTGACGAGTGTTGGTAATAAACAAACCTCTCTCTCAAACTGCCAAGCTATCTCCATCAAGAACTCCCCTCCTCTCTCTCACACACACAACTCTGTGTTTTGTACCTATGCACATACAGTATCTCTGCAAATATCTTTTTGTTTTTACACAGGTTTTGTGTAATATATTTATGTGTTAATAGTACAGTGTAGTGTAAATATCATAGAGACAGGAGTGTCTTGCGAGTGCACATATATTGCGAGGTACAGTGTGATCCAAGCCATGGAGGGGGTACCCGTGGAGGAATGGGTAGGACCGGGCGGCGAAACCGGGCTTGAAGGTCTGTTGCATTCGAGTTTCAGTTTGCTTGAATTTGAGTCTGATTTTCTGGATTCGGTTTGAGGTTTTTGTAATGTTGATTGAGTTGATATGTGATTTTTTTTTTTCTGAATGCAGAACCTGTGTGGCGATTAGGTTTTGGTGGTGGGTTCGATTCATACCCCGAGAGGCCTGATGAGCCTGCTTGTATCTATTACTTGAGGACTGGGTTCTGTGGATACGGCAATCGGTGCAGGTTCAATCATCCCCGTGATCGTAGCGTGGTAAAATAATCGGGTTTTTTTTAGGTTTAGTGATTTGTTATGATTTTTCATTGCACATTTTGTTATGATCTTTTGTAGAAAAGGCGGGACTTTGTCATGTTTTTTTTATATTATGGTTTCGGTAAAAATCGAGGCTTTATGTTTTTTGTTCTTGTTTTGATGAAATAGACTGGGAAATGTGTCAGCTTTTGGATGATCATGAATTTGATGGGCTCTGTAAATATTTTATTGCAATTTGAGTTAAATATCAAGTCTTTATTGTTTTTGTTGGAGTTTATGCTCCATCGATGTGATAGAAGTGGAATAAATTGGAAAAGAGGCATTTACAGTTCCACGATGACAATAATCTGGTGCACATTTACTGTGGATAATCAGTGGAATATAAATTTGATATGATTTTGGGCAAAGGTGGAGCCTTTCTTGTTTTAACGAAGTTTATATTTATGATCATATCATATATGCTAAGAAAAAACTGGTAAAAAATTTACGTTTTAGATGATTTGTGAACTGATAAAAATATTGCTGCTTTGCTAACCATAGGCAGTGGGAACTTTGAGTGCTGGTGGACGGGAATTCCCCGAACGTGTTGGGCAACCTGTCTGTCAGGTATATATTTGATTGTGTTTTCTTTGGCTTTAGAATTTTTGTAAACATTCATATAAACAAACTGTTTAATCTTTATTTGGTATAAAATTGACATACCAAATTCTTTCTAGAATAATTTGGTACAATATATAGATTGCTATGAGGTATACATTCATAATTCTAAGCGCTCCATATCACCTTTTGAACTTCAGTTTTTCGTTGCTTGTTTTACGCTGTATAAACATCCATTTTTTATGGTGCTTCTTAATGATTAATTCGTCTTCTTGTTGGTTCTAGGAGAGCGAGTCTCTGTTTGTTTATTATGCATTTGTCCTTTTCCTTGCATGTAAAATGGGTAACTGAAAGGCTGTTTTCATTTTGGCAAGTTCTTATCGTTGTGTAAGTCCACAAAATTGGGAAAATCTATTTCCTGATGACCCTTACAGTTATATAACCAATTACGTCTCGTTACTGCGTTTTTTAAGGACTCTACAGTTTTGACTCATACTGGAATACTTGGTGTTGGCAAAAGTTGTATTTTTCAGACATGTCCCCTAATTAACTTGTGAATTGCCTCATCTATTTTGGGAGGCTAAACTTTTCCTCATTGATTGATGGTGCTTCGTCTGCTTGCTGTGTGTATTATTTCCCTTTGTTTCATTTGGCTTATGTTTGAAAATAATAAGCTGATTTCTGTTGTTTTCTGATTTTTCAATATTAATTTAGTTAATTTTTTTCTCCTGTATATGAAGATTTAATTGCTGTGTTAAATGTCAGAATCTACAACATACACGTGGGGGATTCTGTCATGGAATTTCAACTTTTCCTTTTTAAGCAACCAAATTTTGTGTTGATGACTATTTATTCATTCTCTCTTTGTTTTTTCGATTGTTTGTGGAATAAAGGATTAATTTCTTAGTTAGTTGAAACTGGAACATTGTTAAAGATTTGATTTTTTTCCCTCATATTTCATCTGTCACCATCCTAGGTTTATATCTTTCAGACTGACTATTTTTTCTCAATAATTTCTGCAGAGAAATGTGTCACACTGTTTTATCCATCTAAATGTTTTTATGTTGTTGTCTATGACATTGATTTTATTAACAACCAAGAAAAAGAGCTAATTCTATTTAACAATTTAATAAGATCATACTATTTTGAATGTAAGTTTCATGATTGCCAATATTTGCTCTGACGTCTGAAGTGGCCTTTATAGTTATCAGGTCACGTACTTTAAAGATTATGTGCTGCAGATAGAATTCAGCACTTGCTTCATTACAACATGCTATTCTGTCATCAACGTAACTGTTATATAATTTTATCCTTTTCATTATGTAATCTGCTTTCCTTTCTGTTGAGCACCAATATTCCCTCTTATGTACACAGTAATTTGATTTGTGTAATGATAACTACTACACTGTTTGCACCAATTTTGTAGTACTACACGCGGACTGGAATGTGCAAATTTGGTGCTTTCTGCAAGTATGACCATCCAAAGCATGGAGTTGAACCGCCAGCCCCAATGACTCTGAATTTTTATGGATATCCCTTGAGACCGGTATGCCACTCTGAACATTTTGGTCTTGTTACTATTTTACCCCATTTTTTATTGTTTCATTTTACATATCATTCTTAATCAACCGAGCTGTCTCATGTTGTCCCTGTTGCAGGGCGAAAAGGAATGCTCGTATTATGTTAAAACAGGGCAATGCAAGTTCGGCGTCACTTGTAAATTTGATCATCCCCAGCCATCTGGGATACATTTTTCATCTCAAGCCCCCCCTGTCCCTGGGGCTTTGGCTGCCTCAGCAGCCATGCCCTTACCTGCTGTTTATCCAACTGTGCAGTCTCCTGTTCAATCTTCTCAACAGTATGGGGTAGTATCCAGCAACTGGCCCGTTCCCAGACCAACTGTGCTTTCGGGTCCTTATGTTTCTGGGAATTATGGTCCCTTGCTCCTGCCCCCAGGAGTTGTTCCTGTTCCTGGTTGGACCCCCTATCCGGTAGGTGTAGCTGAAGCTTCTTGTTTAATCTGAAGAATGTTTTGATACTTCTACTTTACATTAACATGCACAAATACATGGTATAGGCGTCAGTTAGTCCTGTGGCCTCTCCAAGTAGTGGTGCTGCAGGCCCAGTTTATGGGATAGCACAGTTATCTCCTTCAGCAACTGCATATGCAGGACCATATCTTTCTGTAACTTCTGCTGACCTCTTGAGCAGCAGTCTGGAGGAACACGCCTTTCCAGAAAGACCTGGCCAACCAGAATGTCGGTACTATGTAAGGACTGGGAATTGTAAATTTGGATCTACATGTAAGTATCACCATCCACCAGAATGGAATGCACCAAAAACAGATTTCGTGCTTAGTCTGATGGGTCTGCCTTTACGCCCAGTAAGAATTTAACTCTCGTGTTTAATATTTCCTCATTACGTTCACTCAATCTTTATCATTGTGTACACTCCCAAAATGCTATTTGTATACCTTTTCTGGGGACCCTTGTTCATATGCTCTTCTGTTTCATAATCTCTCGTTTTGAATTCAGGGCAAATCAGTCTGCTCTCATTACGCCCAAAATGGAGTATGCAAATTTGGTCCATCGTGCAAATTCGACCACCCAATGAGCATTTTGGGTTACAGTCCGTCGACATCATCTCTGACCGATATGCCTGTTGGGCCTTACCCAATGGGATCTACAAACGCAACTTTGGCTCCATCATCATCCTCATCAGACCTAAGGCCCGAAATTCTTTCTGGTTCAAACAAAGATGTGTTCCCTATGCAAATGTCTTCGGCAAGCAGTTCAAGTTCTTCAGTTGGTTCAATATTCTCTAAGAGTGGCCTCCTTCCCCAATCTGGTGTTCCGGGTGGCAATAACCCAAGTCAAGGGAGCAAGGTTCACACCTCGAGCTGAAAATAATTATCAACTCATCATATTATTTATTGCTCCCCTTTGAAACCAAACATAGTTTTTTTGCACATATTTTCTGCACGATGCCATCATCTTTGTTCTCGATATAATCATATGGCCACCATTTTCATTTCGAATAAATCTATACAGCCCCCCCAAGTCTCGAGAGATCTTGCAGAACCTTAGCCTTTTCTCTAGCCTTTTTGAATAACAAGAAACCATGCCACTTCCTACTTAGTTATTTGCATTGCATCACTTCTCCACAGGGATATAACTCTTGTTCCACCTCTTCTTTTTGCATGAGGTTTTGTTGTGGAAAGCAATGATAAACCAAGAATTACAGGGTAACTCAATACTGCCTGTTTTATGTAAGTTATGCGCGCAGTTCATGTTGTGGAGTATGAATTGACTGAATGCTTCTTTTCCCTTCATTTTTTTTTTATATAAATTATTACAACACATGAACAGTTTGTAGAAAACCTTGATTTTTCAAGTATTATTATTCATTAAGTGGTTTATTTGTTTATTTTTGAAATAGATATTCGCAAATATCAAATGGATGTGGTTGAATAAACTTTATTGGATGGTGGGTGGTTAGATTCTCTTGCAGATAAAAAGTACAAATGACGATGCATTTGGTAAAATCTACAACGACGTTTACAGATGTCGCCCTTTAATGCTCCAAATATTCGAAAGGTTAGGCTTCTAGTTAGCACGTTTTCACCAAATTGTACTTCACTTTGAGTTGATAATCATTCTTCACAAACATTTCGCAACACTTCCCGATGTCAATCTCACTTCAATTTTTAGTTTACAAAATTTTAGAATTACGTGGATAATTAAGGTCACGAAAATTCAAATATATAAATTCCTAGTTCGATTTTGATGTCCGCTCTATATGATCATAACAATCAACACGCTCATATCACTTGTATCCAGTATGATAACCAGTGCGGATTAATATAAACACGAAAATCCCGGCCCTGATTTCGCTATATTTCGACAAAAACCGGCCGATTTTGATATATAGATATCGAAATATATAGATCAATTTCATGATCAGTGATGCACGTAAACAAATAATCGTACGTGAATGGATCATAGAAATCGACATTTATTTAGTTGAAAAATCAAAGATTTATTGCTAGTTAAAAAGTACATAATTATAAGCTGCCATGCATAGATTACACACACTATTTAGTTAGTGCTAGCTGTTAGGAAACATACATATAAAATCTGCTCACTCACTCTCCCTAATTATAGCTAATCTTACAATGTATTATTATACATATGCATGATAATGCATCATTATTCATGGCCGGATTCGATTGCGATCGAGTTAGACCCACAAAGCGCCAGCCTTTTTGAGCATGGGCTTTAGGGTCCTCTTCAGGTGGAGACTCATGACCTCATTCGCTCCTCCCACAAGTTCGCCACCGATGAACACTGCTGGTACGGTGGGGTTGCAACCGAGCTTAGACAGCGCTTGCTCGATTTCCGGACCCATCGGGATCTCATCTAGCTCGTGAACTGTAGGGTTGACTCCAAAATCGCGAAAGAGCGTCCATATAGTGTGGCTCATGCAACACGAGCTCTTGCTGAAGATCACCACCGGTTTTTCGGCTACCATCTTTCGTACACCCTCCATTGAGATAAGGAGAATCTTGTGTGTGGGTGATATGTTTGTTGCTGATATAAGACTTGGTTTTGGTGTGAGGATAACGGGGAGTGCATGGGACTATTTATATAGAAATCTCGAGGGCTTCCAAGAATCCCTTTTTAAGAATTGGATGAAACCAAGAGATGTAACAACAAATCGAGACACTTGAAATAAATATTTTGACAAAATCTACACATAATATATATAAAAGTTATTTCACGTCGCATTTGGATGAGACGATTTAATTTATATTAGATATGACAATGAGTCGGATTTGAGTATGATTCTATATCCTCCATTCCCATCCCATCAAATATTGAATTTCATCTCATTCTCATATTCGTGAGAAGATTGGATATTCACACCCTACCCAAATACCATATTACCACTTATAATTGTATTTTCTCAAATTTGAATTATAAAAGTAAACTATAGATATTTACTAAATTGTTGACAAATATAAAAAAAAATAAATATAAAATTAGTAAATTAAACATTATATAAGAAATAACAAAATATTAAAAATAATTTATCATAACATCATTATCATATAAAAACAACATCCCATGGGGAGTTGGGTAACGCAATAGATGTTGACAATCCGTTGGATTTTGGATAGCTGAATCGTGTCTTCCCCATTCCTCCGCATCCAAGACGATCAAAGCGTCAGGCGAGGTATGACCCTGATTTCGTACAATCCAAGAAGTTTCGAGCATCCTCCTCCACTGCGAATTTTTGGGACCCTGATTTCTTATCTTGAGATGACTCCGATGATGAGGATTTTGAGTTGGTCGCAAGACCAAAACCTACTGTTGCTGTGAAGAACACAAAATCGTCTACTATTACTGTCCAATCGTCTTCTTAAGAAGAACCAAAAGATGTTCCAGGGCCGAGTGATCATGTTGATTCTACTTAAGATGAACAATCATTGGCTGAGTTTCTGTGGAGCCCTTAACTCCTAATCGTTATTACCATACACTTGGATTAGGGTTAATTAATTACAGCGGAAAACAAGTTTAAATTTTCTTTACAATGAGCCCAAAAATATCTTTTTTGAATAATAGTATTTCATCTCACACATAAAATATGTCCACACATATTCAAAACCAACTACATACAAACAAACTCATATCCTCGGGACATGCCCCGGTATATAGATACATATATATACTGGGAAAAAAAACATAAAACCTCAGCTCAACTGTGACTTCCTCCAGAAATACCATCTTCTGTCTCCTGATATCATGGATTACCAGTCATTGTCCACATATAAAGACAACAACAGCCCTCAAAGCTCCGTATGAAACAACCACAATATATACCACAAGTATCTAAACAATGATATATGATATGCAATGCATGTATGTTGTGGAGGTATCAGGTCAAATGCCCATCCACTGAGCATATATCAGAATCAATCGAATCGCTATCAAATCAATGCTCGAGCTAGCACACCGGTCATAAGGGATGATCGTATGATAGCGTCGACAAAGCGCCATCAAATCCCAAATCTCAATCAATCATCGAGGTCACTAATGACTATGCTTTAGGGGCCAAATAATGCCTAACATAGCATCGTATTCACAAACTCCAAAATCAAATCCAATCATATCAAGGTATCTAAGGATCATAGCTCAACGTACATGTCATGTATGCCACATCAACTAAAAAAATAAGGTACATATACACATATTCTCAATCAAATCAATCAAATATATATCATATGATACATATATTTGTCGTATGTTATTCGGTCGCAACATACCTCAATTCTTCGTTCCAGTCGATGTAGCTTGAAAATATCAATATAAAAATCTATCTACATCAATAACATATTCATTTCAATCAATAAAATCATTCAAAATCAACAATATATGTTTCAAAAATCCTTTGAAACTTTGAAAATTCATATCCAATTGAAATTATAACATAATTCAATTCCGAATTCAAAACGTAGTTTCTTGTTGGTTATTCTACTACATATATGAACCTCGACTTCAAATACATGCTATTCCAGTATTTAAATATTTGAAGTTGCCGAAACCAAAAGAATCTTGCCTCAAAAGAAAGCTCTCGACGCGAGGATTCCGAATATATAATTTGTTCCAAGTTTTGATAGCGTATCGAGGTGGTTTCGTACGATAGAAATCAAGTTTATTTTGTTTCTCTCTTTCTCTCGGTTGAAATGAAATGAATTTACACGTATAGCAACTCATTCTTATCACCTCGCCCATTGGTGGTTTCGCGCTCGGGCGGTAACATCTCGTGCCCGAGCGCAAGGTGTTCTGTCCCCCGAGTGCTATTTGTACCGCGCTCAGGCGGTAACATCTCGCGCCCGAGCGCGAGATGTTCTGGCCAACTCGCTCGGTTCTAATTTAGCAAACGTGGTCAACATAAAAGTTGTAGATCTATGTCTTAGCTTTCATTTGCCACCAACCTCACTCAATTTAGATATCGGACGCAAAAGTATGTTCATTCTCCTACAATGTGTAAGTGCAGAAACTGCAATGCACAGGTTACACTTCGAGATGATTTTGCCCCTATTTTCAATTGGATTTGGATAAGACTCAAAACATGAAAGTTTTAGTACTATATATTAGCTTTTTAATGAAATTGGTTTCATTTCATTTGGACGAATACTCAGATAAATATGCTGAAAACCGTAAAAAGTGTCACTTTTCGATTACCGTTCAGCACATCATTCAAACACAAATCAATTCCTATTCAATTATTTCATTATCACAAACACATTTCTTACTTTCATCATCAATAATATACATTTTACACGTCATCACATAACAATTTCATGAATTATCGATAATCACAATATGATTTACGATAATACGATATGAGACCCTTACAGTTTCTTGCTCATTTAAAAGAAGAAAAAAATGGAAATAAAAGCACCTCTGATGATGACGAGCCCGATGAGGAGATGCTACCAAAATTTGATGACAATAGCCCTGACTCTTCTGACAGTTCTTCTTCTAAATCTGAGTAACATATTGATGATGATGATGACTCAGAAGATAATAGTGTCGATGAAAGTGAGTTTATTGATGATGTTGCTGTCGATGTTGAGGTTGACGTTGTCAACACTGAAGACAACATTGACTCTGTGGACTATGATGTGAGCAAGTTCTTCTCCACAAAATTTTACTCTGAACCTGCTTTAGCTTTGTGGCCACTATATATCGATAAGGAATTTATTGAAGAAAAAAATATTAATGTGGAGGCCTATGGACAACAAAATATGACTGTTTTATTAAAAAAAATGAGGAATGTTAGCTAGGGTAAGCTCCGCGACTCCCTATGTCAGAAGATCTATTCTGGAATTTTATTGCAATATCCTATTCAGTGTTGGGGATGAAAGATCAGTGAAGTTTGGCAGAGTGTTTGTTCGTGACAGGATTTTCAGTTTTAACCCCGAAGTGATAAATACCTTCTACAAAACCCCTGCTAGAGATGAAAAACAGGGAGTTACACCTGACTTCAATGTCATTGATGATGTTTTCACTAGCGGACTAATCAAGGTGTTTCAAGTTCATCCCAAAAGGATGTTTGCTGCAAACTCAACTTAATTTTATTCTGTTTTGCATAAGACTTCAATCAGAAATTGGACTCCCTTAACCAATACTATGGTGGTTACTAAACCACAAACCATTCTTCTCTACATGATTGGTACTGGTATTACCAACTTCAATTTTGGTCAGATGATATTTAATACAGTTATGCAATTTTCAGATGGATGATTTAAATCCATCAAACTACCTTTTCCCTCCTTGATCTATGGGATTTTGGAATCCCAATGATTTGTCAAGGATATAGATAAAGAATTGTCTGATACAAGTGAACAACTAAAGATTGCACCTGCATATTTCAAGGGAAACATGAAGGTTGATTTTCCATGGTTCGAGCCTCGTGTTGCCCAAGATGTTGGCAACATGAGTGCTTCAACATCTGGAACCAAATCAACTGAAGCTAAATCTATTTTGGGGGAAAAACTTTCTGAGAATGTTATACTCTCTACCTCCCATATTCAAGCTCAAATAGATTTTGGCCGACAACAAATTGAGGCTGCACAAGATGTTATTGCATTCTACGAAGCCAAGTGGCTGAGTATGAGTTGTTGGAAGTTTATGTTCATTCATTTATTGAACAAAAAAGGGGAGTATAACTAGAAGCCAAAGCTGCTGATGTAAAGATGGATGAGTCTGATATTGCTCTTGATTCGTAGTTTGTTTTTTTCTTTGATTATTTTATCTTTGAGTGTTTAGTCATGTTTTCTTAGTTTTCTTGTTCTGTTAATGAAATTTTTGAGTTTTCTAGTTCACGTGTTACAACACCTATTTCACAACACTGCAATAACATGTTTGAATTCAGGGGAAATAACTATCTAACTCAGAGGGTGTTATTATACATACGGAGATAATGCATATCAGAAAGATAATACCATTTTGGATGTTTTGTCCAGAAAAGCAAAAATGGTGAGATTGAAATGAATATTTTATTTCTTAGGTAATTTTTCTTTATTGATAATATTGTGATATTAACATATTGAGTTTTTTCTTTATAGACTATAAGATTTTCTATAATATTGATATTTTCCTTGTTTGATAATATTATGTAGGACTCTACACAAGAAATAAACTATAGGACATAACAAGTCTATAAACAAGAGATCATTGCTGCTGCTCGCAAGTGGTTTTAGAGTTGAAGGAGAGTAGTGAAATGTCATAGGAAGAGCAAGGAATTACGTCGGTGAATTAATAAAGAGTTCAAGCTAAGGCATACTGAAGTGTTTCCGTGAAGTTTTTAGAACATTTAATGATAACACATAATCACTGTTTTGATAAATGTGTCGTTTATTTTAGAATTTCGACTTCATGTTTGATGCATCCATAGTTTTGGTTATAAAGTTTGAATGTACTTTGTTCTCTCACTTGTTAAGGAAGTTAATTTTTATTTGTTCATTAGTATTGATTTTTGTAAACTGATAAGTTTTTTAGTGAAGCATTTTGTCCCGAGGCACCACCCAAGTATTTATACTTGTTCATGATTTATTCTGTAATATTTTATTAATTAAATTTTATTGGTGTGTTTAATTAATACATTCCACTGCATGTTTTGAATATGTGTTACAACACCTGTACACAACACCTAAATCTAATACACTAATATTTTTTTACTCTTATGTTAAAAAAATCCTCTCTACATCCCCATCAAGTACTGAATTTCATCACATCCACACACCTTTCCGAGGATTGAATATTCACACCCTACCCAAATATCATATTACCAATTATAATTGCATTTTATCAAATTTGAATTATTTCGAATAAGTTATAAATATTTACTAAATTATTGAGAATACTAAGGAAAAACATTAAATAAAAANTATTAATTTAATTGGATATTCAGGTCAGGCGTGAGTATGATTCTTAAGACCCACTTCCATCCTCATACCCAAAAATCCATATACTCTATTATCCATTTATTTAATCGGGTAAAAAAAAATTTCCTCACCTTCCCATTTGGGTCGGGTATCAGATTATCCGGTGAGTTCGAAGGAAATTGACAACCCTAATTTATATAGAGTGATTTGATTTCAAATAATACCAATTTTGTGTGCATGTGAAACGAAAACTTGATTCACATACTTCGATTGTTTTTTCTCGAACGCACTAGTCTCTTCGGAATATTAATTTTTACAATATTTTTCAAAAAAATAAATTTTTTTCATCATTTTCTTGATGATAGGAAAAAAGGGGCATTGCACGATAACGAATCTCTGCATATATACGGAGGAAATAGAGATATGTCCTTGGTACGGTTGGCTTTTCTCCTCTCATGGCATAAAGATTTGACGATCAATCAACATTATTATTAATATATGGATAATAATATTCCCAAATTTTTTGTTATTATATATTCTCTTGAACAATAAAGATATTGATCAAATATATGTAAATAATGGGAATATTTGATTTGATATCTTTTAAGAATGGTCAATTCTACACACCATCAGCTTTATTCTGGATGTGAACAAAATAATCACAAGTGTGTAGTAATAACTTTTTTATTTGGCTTACGACTTTTACATAGAATTGGAAAGTTTAAACCACAACCAAAGTAATTAATCGACCTGACGAGCGAGCTATCAAAAAAAAAAAAAATCTTTTAAATCGTACAACAATCAGAATATCACCACCTTTTGATCATTTCTCAAATAGACGACTATTATTACCAAAAGATTTCCCACCTCATTTTGAAATCTTGGTCATATCAACTCGTTGTGTTTTGGTTTCAGAGAAATTAATCTTACGTGAATCTCATTCAATTATTATTTAATTGTTAGGAACACGTACGGGTAATAATATAATATAATATTTCTTGTGACAAAATTATGAAATGTACTTATTTAGAAAGTTTGATGTTAGAATTAATTTTGAAATATTAATGGGTCCATTTTACTTTCTAATGTAACTTTCGAAAAGGCATCTAGTGAGCTGGAGAAAGGAGTTAAATTTATCCAATAGGAGGATAGAATTTTGTGTTAATATTGAGTTTTAATATATCATTTACAAAATGTAATTCATCATAATATAACTTTCACGAAAATTCATATGATACAGTCTCACAAATATGGATCAAAGAGACTTACGTAACTTTTAACATTGATTTAATGAATTGATCATGAAAAAATTAAGTAATAAATCAAGACAAAGAATGATAATTGTACTCTAAAAAACAATCAGAATACAAAAAAATGTAAAATAATTTCACCCCACTTTTGAATTAATCTTGGCATGCATGCATTATTCCATTTCCTATGGTTGAGATCATCTTGCAAAAAGTGAAGTCTCTGTCTCCATGGTAGTTTTCTATTTTTTAAAGTTTTAATTTTTAAGTATATTCAGTGAAAATTTTTACGACATGATAACTTTTACGAATTATATTTCGATCAATATTCGATCGCGCGCGACGCGAATATTAACCTTTTAATCACATGCACATATATCCCTGCATGGAATCGCACAGTCCAAATCCCGTAAAATGAAAGGGAATAATAACATAGCTGAAGCCAAGAAAGTGCTCTACGTAAGGTCACATTACATAACCGGCCCTAAACTATCCGAAAAGCCGATTTCTAGAATGACAATATTAACAGTGAATCTTGAAATTTTGATGAGAGTAATGTTGGATAAGTGGTGAGTAGTGAATGAATGGAAGTGAAAGATGTCCCGTCCCGTCCCGTCCCATATTGAGAAATAAGCGAAAAATATAGTTTTCCTTGTTAACTCCAAGTTGGAGCTAAGGGTTTGGGCCTCAAAGGCACCATAAGTTTTTGGAAGGGGAAAGACCCTGACAGCGCCTGTCGGCCATGGCAAGGCCAGTTCGGTGCGGTGAGTCCAAACCAGTGCACCTCTTGTGACTGTTCGGATACATTCGCACACATTTTCTTCCCGCAACTTGAAAGTTCAGGCATACACATTGTTCACTAACATCTAGAACTTGAGATGCTACAATTTTTGGATTGGAATTGTTGTATTTTAGGGATGATTGACATTCCATATAGCACTTACGTAAGAGCAAATTCTTCTTACGCGAAAATGATTTTCTTTGCCTCAACTCATACTCGTTGTGTATCCAAGATCAAAACAGAAAGACAAATAACAAGTGATTGATTTGAATATTTATTAAAAATTAATTCTTTTATATTTATGATTAATTGTTATGCATGTTCTCACCGCGTAATCGAAATGACGAATAAAACGTGGTTATTGAATCAATATCGACTGATGGGAAATTTGTATTTCATGTAGAAAGAAATAAGATTCTTGAAACTAATTGTGAAGAGAATGTCAACTTTGGTACGTAGAAGAATGAAGTCGAGAAAGGTTTATGGTGTACGGATTTAAGTGATTCACAAGGTTACAGAGGTATAGAGAATTTTTTGTACAAGTTGCAAAATATTATTCCTTGTGATAGAGAAGAGAAATTCAGATAAGATTTTGGTAAAAAGAAATAGATTTTCTAGAATTTCTTCTACATACGATCCAAATTTTTGATAAGTAAATTAATAAAAAAAAAATAGGCGAGTTATATAGAAAAATATATTTAATTTAATTTATATATAATCAGATATTTTGATTTAATTTATATATAATCAGATATTTTGTTTTCATGTCTTATTTCGAAAATTTTTAAGAATATCGACACACTAAATCTATTAATTTGCCAAGATTAAATTTCATTTTTAATATGATTTATTTTGTATAATTTGGGATTCAACCAGGCATAGTCTAAACTACAACTACTTCTCAAGCAAACTAAGCAGAAAGCAATTGAAATTTTATAAATCAAATTAATTTCAAATTTTATTGATAATTTTTCTAAATTCACGAATTTTGATTGCTACCCTCAAATTCTTAACATATAACAAATTTTTTTGCACTATAATTGAAGTTATAAATCCCATTTAAAACGAATTTAATTCTTGAATTTAGGTTCAATCTCATATAAAATAATTGGTAGCCCGATCTATAATTTTCTTTGTCAAAATACATGAGTTAATTAGGAATACTTACATTATTTAGTTACTTTTGTTAGAAAAACCATATCACATAGACTCACGCAGAATTTGATCTATTTGTTACATAGTGCTAGATCCATATTGCACATGCCCTTTCGAGCATTTTAGGTTGCACTTGAATGATATGATTTGATTTCGAGGAAGATATTTGATTTGACGAGAAATTTGAAGAATGAATTTGTTCATTATAATTACCAACACATATACGTAAAATTAACAAAACATAAATTCATCTAAACAATTAAACAGATTTGAATAATAATTATTGCAGAGCATCTTGAAATATGTAATATATTGATCATTAACTACTGTGACTTATTTCAAGAACTGGGATATATGTCCCAATTAGGAGTGAACATTCGGTCAGTTCGGTTGTCGACCGAACCGAATTAGCCATAACTGAACCGAACCGAACCGAAATATTTAGTCATAACCGAACCGACTGAATTAATTTTCATAACATATGAAAATCGAACCGAATTAAAATCGGTTAAATTAAATCGGTCGGTGAACGAAGTAACTGATTAGTTTTAAAAAAATTTGTGATTTAACTTTAATTATATATGTAATTTTTATTGAATACTATAGTCTACACAAATGCATAAAAACATAAAAAATAAAAATTTAAAAATATATATAAATTGACAGAGTTGATTTTAAAATTAAGGGTTGATTAGAATTAGAATTAGGGTTGATTTTAAAATTAAAAATTAAATATATATAAAAATTGATAAAAAAATAAAAATTTATTAAATAATAGTATTTATTATATCGGTTCATTCGGTTAACCGATTTCAAAATTTTGAAAACTGTAACCGAACCGAATTAACCGAATTTTTTTAATTGAAAAATCGAATTTCCGAAATAACCGAACCGAATTTTCGAATTGGCTCGATTCGATCGGTTAATTCGGTTTAACCGAAATTTTGCTCACCCCTAGTCCCAATCTCTCTCCAAATTCTGAAGAGGGGGGAGTGTCTTCAACCAAACGGGACTTCTCCAAATCCTTCTCAGTTTCAGGCACTCCTACAACGTATGGAGGATTCGATTTCAGGAAAAAGCTTTCTTCTAGTCTTGTATGATGTTTGGACAGAGGATGACACCGAAAAATTTCGGTACGTATAAATAGCATATCAATTATATTGAAATTAGACTATATACACCGAGATTTTTGTGCAATATCGGTATATATCGTTTTATACCGAAAAAAATCTTACTTTTTAAAAATTTTATAATTTATTGTTTTAAAATATTATATATTTTAAAGTTTTTATATATTTTTTCGGTATTTCAGTATTTCGGTATTTTTTCCCACACGTAAATCCATAATATTGTACGATGTAAAATGCATAATATTGTACATGATTTAGCCTAATTGTTGACAAAAAAGTGAATGTTTTATCGTTGAAAAAACTGTTCGAGAAGCAAAGAGAGAGATTTTCTCAGAAATTAATCTTCGAGAATTCGATTATTTCAGTTATAATAGAAGATCTAAGAATAAGTTGGGACGTTTGAAGGACTTGAACCGAATCAGAGGATCTTTAATGATCCACATATATCATTTGGATGATGCATACGATCACTTGGTAGAGGCCAAAGTAGCAGACTTAAAGAGTAAGAAATATATTATTTTTTGTTATTATACTTCAATGAGGATGTTGGATTAGAAACAATTAACGGTAAATGAAGATAGTGGGAGACAAATCAATAATGGAGTTAGTGTTATACATTAATGGTGGTTGGTGGCAGAGGAAAAAACACATTTTTTTTAAGTTTTGTAACGGTCAGTTTTGTGAACTTATTCACTAAAACAAAAAGTTCCATTATCTTCATTTAATTAGCAGTTAAGCAAACTACCACAACTTCCGTTACACATAATCAACGTATAAACTCTTTTTTAAGCTATCTGTTTGATCTCTATCAAACTATACTCGTCAAATTCAACTCTTTGAACTTGCCTATCTCAACGAGAATACAGAATTCGATACTTGTGTGACATTCAATGGTTCAGAGATACAGCTAGCCGTGAGTTCAAAACTTCTTGTAATTCAGAATAATATTTACCCTAATCAACCTCATTCTTTTCATCAACCCCTTGATCATGAATGTCAGAACTCAAGTTTGATTGCACCCATCAGATCATAGTAAGAGTGTTTAGTAGCATCACCCCATGATCCCCTAGACATAACTGATAGTGTCTGCAAGAACCTTAAGTTATGGTTAGCGTACAATACGGTCCTTTCAACTCATATATCCCGATCGAATATGCAGTCATTGGTATATCGAGAGTTGTATTTGAATTTGATAACGATGCGACGTATCTTTGAGTAATAACAGTGAAATGATACGTGCAACTGAGAAAACACATTTTCAAAATGCACCTATATTATTCTGACAAGATATTCCTAGCATTATTAACTCATTGGATCACATCGGATATTTTCGCGCGTTGGCAAACGGTGAATCCCCGAATTACAATGTATTTGCTTCTACCTATTTTGAAACTACACCCAACCTCGCCATCTGATGACCCTCAATGGAGTCGGTAAACATATCAAAGTGCATGATAGTACGTAAAGCCTCGACTTTGCTCCGTATCTAAGAACTAATGGTGTACAACAATAAACACAGATTATTCCACTCGATAAGTAATAACCACTTTGATAGTGCGATGGAGGGTTGTTCAGTACATCATCAAATGATCATCCATCTGTTTGAATGGATATCTCCATGTCCTTACCAATGAAACATGATATTTAAACACATATTCTAGTCTCAAGCGACCTTTATCTTTATTTTATGCGACTGATTCGAATGAAAACCTGTTTAAAATATATAGTACACTTCCTATTGAGTTTCATGATCTTACCTTGAGAGGTAGACCTCATGACACCATTTGCATATTCAAGAAATTTATCTATGCAGCTTGCATATGTATACAAATAAAGTAAAAATTGGATAAAAAAATATTATTAAAATAAAGATTGTTTTACGTAATAGTCAATAAAACTCAAACCATAAGTTCGGTTTGTTGTGCACCTATTCTAACAAGCAATGGGTTAAGTACCAATGTGAGCTTGAACCGAAACCTCTGAATGGTATTGCTAATAAACACTTGGTGAAAGTATCTGCTGCTTGATCACAAGACGATACATACATAACACTCAGAGACTTGTCCAACACCTTCTCTCGCACAAAGTGCAAGTCTAACTCTAAATGTTTAGTTCGGGCATGTAAAACAGGGCTGGCACTTAAGGCTATTGTACTGATGCTATCACACCAAATAACAAGAGTGTGCATCAACGTAACATGAAGTTAAGACAACAAGGATTTGATCCACACAAGCTAGGAAGTTTCATTAGCGATGCTCCGGTATTCTGCTTCGGTACTACATCGAGAAACAACATTTTGTTTCTTTGAACTCCAAGAAATAGGAGAAGCCCTAGAGTACCAAAAAATTTTAAAATAGAATGACGATCATCAGGGTCACTACCCCAATCAGCAGTACAATAGCCACAGAGGTCCAGATTCTGAGAGACAGCAAAGTAATGCCAAAATCTATAGCGTTATTCAAGTAGCGAAGGATGAGTTGCATAGCATGCCAGTGAGTGTAGCAAGGAGATTGCATGAATTGACACACCTTATATACATTACAATTAATATTAGGTCGAGTAATGGTCAAGTATTGGAGTGCTCCTACTGTGCTTGATACAAAATGACATCTTCAAATGGATCATTATCATGAAGAGATATTTTTGTGCCAATTTACGTAGGAGTAGAGAAGGGCTTTACATCATGCATCTTGGTACAAACCAGGAGCTCTCTTGCATACTTGGTTTGCTCAAGGAACAATGAGTGATCTAAATTTTTAGTAACTTCAATGCCCAAAAAATAAGAGACATCTCCAAAATCTCTGAGAGAAAATTCACAATGTAGCTGTTGAATGAGAAGCCGAATTTGGACAAAGTCATTTCCTGTCATTAAGATGTCATCAACTAGACAAGTATATAAATACTAGAAGTGACAGAAGCCTTAACAAAGAGAGAGATATCAGGATGTGATGCAATGAATCCCATAGTTTGAAGGGAGTGTCTTGGGCGTTCAAACCACACTCGAGTGGCAGGCTTAAGCCCATAAATAACCATGTTTAGTTTGCAAATCGTGGATTTAGCATCACCAACTTCAAGCCCGAGGGTTGTTGATAAGTGCAAGTTTTGCACTTAATTAGTGATACAAATTCTGTTGAATTATGCAAGTTTTGGATAAAATTATGCGTGATTTTGTTTAGTTTTTTGTTTGCTGGATAAAAGCAATTAAAAGATGATATAGATGTTTAAAGGATGAAAAAAGACTAAAAAGATAAGGAATGGCGCCTGCTCATAGGTGCCTAAGCGCCAAATTATGAAGAAACAAAGTTAAAACGTAATGGATTAGGCGTCTCAGTTGCGGTGCCTCAGCACAAGTACAAAGTGAAGACATGTGCCTCAACGTCAGATCACGGTGTCTCAACGCTTAGGCCACACAATTTAAAGTTTGGAAAAGAAAATTCAGCACCTTAGGCTTTCGTGGTACAAAGACGAAGATCGCAGATTTCGGGGACAGGGAAGCAATATTAGGCTTCGTTGTTACTTTTCTTTCTTCCCATATTTCTTATATTCATGCTTAGGTTTACAAACATGCTTAGTTTTGTTGTTCTTATTGCTATGAACTAATTTTCCCTTCTATAGGGACGACGTAGCCTGGTTTGAACAATGTTCAAAACCTTTTGAGTTTTATGTGATTGAATTCTACATATTTATTTTTGTATTCTTAATCTTATTGCTTTCAATTGATTGACCATGAACTGAATGATTTTATAATTGAGATCTATTACTCGAGAGAAGAGATCTAGATTACGATCATAGAAAACACATCGTAGGTGTTTATACTATTCGGAAGGCGTATAACATCACAGAAGTCTACATAAGAACATCATATGCATATATTGTTTGATCTAGATTTTAGATAGGAATATCAAAATCGAAGTTAAATGGTAGATTCTATTCATCACTTGAGAAAGATGAATAAAATAAATAAGTGTTTTTGCTAATAAACAAGTTGAATTCATGAATATAATCGTCATTTAGAAATGAACATACTGGAAAACCAAATGAAATCGAACATTTAGATTTTTCTCTCATCGTTTTCTCATTTCAATGTGTTAGGATTTAAATTTGCGTTTGGTTAGTTGATAAAAACCATATATGAATTTCTAAATAAAGTTTAGATTACTTAAATTATAGTATTTGACATAATTTTGGATATACACTCTTCACAGAAACGACACTCTACTTATCATATATTAAAACTTGACATTGTGCGCTTGCGAACAGAAATAAACGCAACAGTTGTTTCACATAAAAACATCGTTGACATTGATTTGTCTAACTGTCTCGGCTTTAGAAATGGCAACAGTGAGAACCAGTCAGATGGTTGTATGCTTGGCAACGAGACAAAAAGTATTAGTGAAGTCTAGACCGGGTGTTCGGGAATACCCCTTCGCAATAAGGCACAGCTAACCCATTTGGATTTGTTTTCGGTTTAAAAATCCACTTACTTCCAATGATCGGGGTACTCGGGGGAGCTTCAACCAAAGACCGCATGTGATTCAGTAACAAGGCTCGGTACTCTGTTGTCATGGAAGTGCATCAATGAGTAGAAGATCGAGCTTCATGAAGAGTTAAGAGGTTTTTGAGGCAATGAGATACCAACGACATACACTTTAGGTTTAGTAACCCCTACCTTGGAGCGCGTTACCATGGGATGAATATTCACATGAGTCATAGGGGGTTGAGCAACATAACTAAGTGATGAGACATATAGGTAGTACGCATAGGGTAAATAGATGGGTTGGAGGAACTTGAGGCAGGAGGGGACAAACATTGCAATATACAAGGTAAAATAAGAAATGAAGACGAATGATGATCCAAGGTGTTGGGACTTGGAGCAACAAATTCTTGGTCGAAAAGGAAAAGTAGACTCATCAAACTTGACATTTTGAGAAATAAACACTCGACCATTGGAACTAAGTCACTTGTAACCCTTGTGTCGAGCACCATACCCAATGAACATACACAGAGTGGATCGAAACTCTAATTTGTGTTTGTTATATGGGCGAAGACATGGATAACAACAACATCTGCAGAATAGGAGGGAAGCATAGTTAAGAACAATATAGCTTTTGCAAAGGAATAGAACCAAGAAGCCGAGCAGTAAAGTCTATTAAGAAGATAGACTGTTGTGGATAAAGCTTCATCCCAAAAATGCAATTGCATTGATGCATGTGCTAATAGAGAGAGGCCTGTCTCAACAAGGTGTCTATGTTTGCGTTCAACGATGCCATTTTTTTGTGATGTATAAGGACAATAAAGTCGGTGAACAATCCCATTATTTTGACATAAAAATGTTAAAGAGAGAAATTCCCCACCACCATCAGATTGTAGAACTTTGATTTTCTTAGTGAATTGAACTTCATTAAGTTGAATAAGTATCAATAAAACTGATGTAATATCTATAACCATTTCTGGAAATAGTTTTAGCAGCCTTAACCCAAAATACCATACTAAATCAAAAGGAGCAAAAACAGTAGAATAAGAGGTGGGAAATAGGAGTTGATGACTATTTCCAAGCTCACAAGCCGAGCAAAACTTAAACATTCATTTTTGGAATTGGAACATTACAACTAAGCAAAATTTTCTTGATAATAGGAAAAGTAGGATGACCCAATATAAGGTGCTACCAATATAAGATGTGTGAAGATACTTGAAATTTTTTTTGAAGCTGAACAGCAGTGGGTGTAGAAGCATCGGATGCAAGAGTCGAACTGAGACAGAGTGACCAAGGATGAGAGGAGGAAGTGGGCTTGCCAAGGCTGAACCTATAAAGACCATGCAAACTCCCTCGAAGTAGAACTAATCGCGTTGCTAGCTCATTGACAAGAAAAAAATCGGGGTGAAACTCAAAATATAAACAGTTATATAAAGAAAATTTACTCACATTGAGCAGATTCTTAGTGATGTGATGGACTCTAAGAAGATTGTGCAACACAAAAGTGTGTGGTGACAAAGATGAATTAAAAATATGATTGCCAACATTAGAGATGGAAAAACCTTCTCCATTGCCCATATGAACCTTGCTATTTCCGGAATACTCAGTTCTAAGGGAAATATTGGCTAAATCATGGTTGAGATGGTGAGTGACCCCTGAATCTCGGATTGTTGCTATTAAGGCAGCAACAGAATAAGACGGATTCGATCGAGTATTGCCTTTTGGATATTGAGCTCTTCCCGTGTGAGGACACTGTCATGGAACGAACTCCTTGTCATGACGATAGTAACATATATCAGCAACATGACCTGAGACACCACATATTTGGTATAAAACCTATTGTTGTTGTTTTGCCAAGGCTTCCGTCACGGTCGTACCCGACTTTTCTTGAGTTTTTAGAAGAATTTGAAATAATGTGCTCTTTTAAACGATAAAATTCTATATTTATCAGTTTTTTTTTAAAAAATATTTAAAATTAAAAAAAAACATGAATATTATAAATTGTGTTATTTGACAGCAACAATATTGTCTAAATTTCTTTTACAAAATTTTTATTTGGAGCTTAAAAAAACTAATGAATCATAGTCTATTTTTTAAATACTTGAAGTGACAATTTCATAAATAATTTATCATGAGAAATTTATCAAATAATTAATAGATGGAGATGTTTATTTCATACGCAAACCAAAACAAAGTTATATAAGTAAGCTTCATCTTTTATTATGACATCGTAACAACTTTCTACAAACATTTTTTAATGATTTCTTCGAATGTTACTGTTGGGATGCAACCAAAATCCCACATTGGAAGATCTAGAGAAAGATCATGGGTTAATAAAGATGGAATGATATCTCCATTGGTATGAGGCCTTTTGGGTGGTTCCAAAAGAAAAACCATGAGGGTTAAAACCCAAAGTGGACAATATCATACTAGTGTGGAGATATCCGGATTCCATTGGTCCTAACAAGTGGTATCAGAGCCATGGTCTAGATCGAGCCGTGTGGGTAGAATCCTCGATACCTAAACGAAGGAGGTGAGGGCTCCCGGTAAAAATCCTTGATTAAACTCTCGAGGTGGGTTATGCTCCCAGTATTCATGTAAGGCATGCGCTCCAACGCAGTGAAGTGGAGTAACCTCGATTGGAGGACGAATAAGGCTTGAGGGGAGGCTCCGACCATGAGAATAATAGTGGAACTTCGTTTGAGAGGAGGATTGTTGGGATGCAACCAAAGTCCCACATTGGAAGATCTAGAGAAAGATCATGGGTTAATAAAGATGGAATGATATCTCCATTGGTATGAGGTCTTTTGGGTGGTTCCAAAAGCAAAACCATGAGGATTAAAACCCAAAGTGGACAATATCATACTAGTGTGGAGATATCCGGATTCCATTGGTCCTAACAGTTACAGATCAAGATTCATCAATAGAAATGAAATTCAAAAAATAATGAATGAAAAATCAAGATAAAAAATTTAAAATTCATTGGCTCTTAGCTATGTCACATTGTCACCATATCACTACCATATTGTATCATTTTTTTCAACATATTTTTACTTTTTATATAGTATATGATTTGGAAGGGTAGTACTGGTAACGGGCTCCAGAGCATACCGTATTCAGTTTCTCTTATCACTGTAGTCATTTCAGAATCTCTGAAATTATTTAATATTGAACCTTGGACATATAAGAGTTCCGAATCGGGACCTGGAGCTTTAGTAAGGTTCATCTGACCTGGTCCCAATATTTTTTTTACCATCGAATTTCTTGAATAATTAAATTAGCTAGAACTTAAAAATTTAAAATTAATGTATAATTTATTGTATTTTTGGGCTCACTAGACATGTGGACTTGAGAGGCACAGGCCTCTTGGGGCCTACCCTCGGGTCCGACCTTGGCTTTTGTCCACCATGAGAGTCTCAGTCACGTCTTCTATCCCTTTGTGGAAATGAAGGAGATTGAAAAGAGTTGGTATTTTTCTGAGTTGGCGAATAAGAGTTGGTCCAGTCAACACCATGTTGTTAGATTAGATGCTCAACGAGTCAACTTATGATTTGAGCTTTATTAACTCGTATATAAAAATAATATTTATTCTAATAACATTTTCACTGATTCATTTTTTACAGCTGTCAGTTTTGTGAACTCGTTACCAAAACCGACAGTTCCACTATTCTCAAAAAATTAGCATTAAGCTAATTTCCACATCCTCCGATACATAAAATCAACTTATAAACTCATTTATAAGCAATTTGTTTGATCTCCATCAAACTATAGCCGCCAAATTCAACTCCTTGAACTTAACTATCTCAACGAGAACATATAATCCGATACTTGTGTGACCCTTAATGGTTCAAGGATAAAGCTAGCCGTGAGTTCACAACTCCATGTGATTCAAAATAACATTTATTCTTATTCGGGCTTATCCTAATTAGCCTTATTCTTTTCATCGACACCTTGATAAAAAATGTCAGATCTCATATCTAATTGCATCCATCAAACCATGATAAGAATGTCTAGTAGCATCGCCTCATGATTTTCTAGGTATAACTGATAGTGCATGCAAGAACCTTAAGTTATGGTTAGCGTACATTATCGTTCTTTTAACTCATGTATCTCGATCGAATATGCAACCACAGGTATATCGAGAGTTGCATTTGAACTCGATAACGATTTGATGTATCTTTGAGTAATAATAGTGACATCGTATGTGCAACTAGTAAAAAAACATTTGCCTAAAACACATTTTTTGCTCTGACCAAAGACTCATAGCACTATTAAATCATTAGATCGCATATGATATCTTCACTCGTAGCAAACGGTGAATACCCGAATACAATCCATTATCTCTTACGTATTTCAAAACTACACCTAGCATCGCCACCTGATGACCCTCAATGGAGTCGGTAAACAGAACAAAGTTCATGCTAGTACGCAGAGCTTCTACGTTGTCCCGAGTCAAATGACTAATGATGTACAACCATAACTGTTGACTATTGCACTCAACAAGTGATAACCACTTGGCCATTCGGAGAGCACCCATCTGTATGAGTGAACATCTCTATGTCTTTACCAATGAAAATGATATTTACATCACGGATGGTAATCTCAAGCTCAAACAACCTTTATCCTTATTTTAGGTGCTTGAAAAAACCGTTTAGAATATACGGTACACTTGGTATCAAAGCCATATTTCTCAATCGTATGAATTTTATTGCGAAACCTGTCTTTGATACCACTGTTAGAATATCGTTTTTTCGCTAACCATTTTCTCGCTCCCAAGGCGAGAAAACAGTACTCTAACACATGTAATGTATGCTGGGTTTGTTACTTCAGTAGCATTTCTTCCAGGGACAAACGAGACGGAACCATAGGAACATCGAAAATAAAGGTTTCCGACCCTAAGCCTTTGATTCTGGCTAGAACTCGTAGGTGCCACAGAAGAAAATTCTCATCAACAGTTGATCTGATTGGAAGGGTTAATGAGAATAAATCTCGAATTGTTTTTTGAAGAAAACAATTTGGCTTTTGTTTATTTTCTTTCCTTTTTCTTTCTTTCAAGAACCAATGAACATGTATTTATTTGAAATTTTAAAATAATTTTTTTGAATAAAAATAGAAATAAGTATGTGTTTATTGGAAATAATTAAATTAGATTTTGAAGAATGCATATCGTTTAGAAGGAAAGACGACTTTTGGAACCTCAAATAGACAATGATAATTTTTTATATATAAAAAATTATTAATGATGATATATATGCGGCAATTGATAAATTTAACAAAGTCAAATTGTAAAGTCAATGTGTAATGCCTGAGATATTACAACTATNAAAAAAATAAAAATAAAAATAAAAATAAAACGTGAGGCGGTGGACTTGGAATTGAAATTCATTCCAATTCCACGAACAGAGAGGGAGAGGCAACAGTAGAGGAAAGAAAAGAAAATACAGTTTTAAATTTTCTTTTCAATCGTGCGACTTATCGGTTTATCCAATCGACGAACCGACTTCAGTTCTGGAATCGTTGACACGAGGTCTTCGATTTGAGGTATAAATTTTATAGTTTTGGTGATGTTTGAAATTCGTCGATTTCTGGAATAAATCCGATAAATTGTTAAATCATACAGAAATTGAATATTGTTGAATAGTGTATGATCTTAACGAAGTAGAGAAGATTATTGTGTTGTTGTTTCGCATTATGCCTAATTTATTATAATTAGGGATTTTGATCGTTGGATTGAGATTGGAGAGTTGTTTGTCAGTTGTTATTAATTCTGATTATATATTCGGAGTCTACGAAGTATAGGCTACACGTTGATATAACGTTTTCGTAATTTGACGGATGCTGTAAAATAGTTTATTATTTGATGTTAAATTAATTAGGGTGTATTTGATGGTAGTATTGTGAATTAAATACACTAGAATATTAAATTGATGAACGATAAGAATTTTTAATCGAGTTTTATATTTTGTTGAATTAATTGTTGTTGGGCTATTTGATGTGATATATTGAGGTTGTTATGATTGTGTTGATACGGTGATAATGATCTAATAATTGTTGTTGAATTATTTAGATACATCACAAGTCTCAGGATCAAAGAAATAGCCAGATTATATATATACTCGATTATCAGGTACGTGTTGACGTACGAGCATATGTTGTTATTGTTTAGTATTGATGAATACTATTGCGTTGAACGATGATAAATCACTGGTATCGGGTGATTTGATATTATATCTGTTGTTGTTTATTATCGTTGATATTGTTGGCTGTCGTTTGTTGGGAGACGTCACGTTGATGTTGTTCGTTCGTCGATATTGCTGTCGCCGGTGTTGGGGTGCGACGTATCGTAGATGGTATTCGTTCAACGATATTGCTGTCGCCGGAGTAGGGGTGCGACGTATCGTTGATGTTATTCGTTCGACGATATTGCTGTCGCCGGTGTTGGGGTGCGACGTATCGTCGATGTTGTTGTTGCAGTAGTATGGGAGTGATGACGTTGATATCGTTGGTGGTTTGATTGTCCAGAGACAGCAAATGGTGTATTTCTGTTATCATTCCAGTTATATTTTATAGTGTTGATAATATAACTGTTATGTATTACGATGATGATTGTTGTGTATGCTCACTCTTTGGGGGCTGTTTCTGTTGGACAGGTTACAGGACTCTGCTGTGAGACAGGATAGTGGTGAAGGATTAGGTGTCTAGTCAAACAGTCCTGTAGTTTACAGTAGATAGAGACAATATAGTTTATTGTCTTATTTGAGTTGTATGTGTATATTTATTATACTGTTTATGCTACACTGACGTAGATAGAGTGGTGATTGCACTATTTTGTCGTATATGCATTATATTATTACGTCGTTGAAAAGAAAATTTTTATGCATATGACGTCACATGTTGTATGATTATGTGGCGAGGTTTGGGGCGCCACACAATGTTTGTCGGGGTTTCCCCTCTCCCCCTCTACTATTCACATGCAACAAAAAAAAATAAAAAATTGGATCTATTAGATTATAGGTCAACCAATTGCTTTCAAAATCTTTTCATATTTTCGATATTTATAATGAGAAATAATATAAAAACTAATATTATTTAATTAGTTGGGTCGGATAAAAAATTATGTCACAAAATTGACTCATGATATCGTTTAATATGAGTATTGATGTCGAACTTAAGACCCGTGAATGGTAGATTATATATATAGGCTTGGGACCTTGTCTTCATATTAAGAAGCTTTTACCAATAAGAAAACTTTCTAAAACTAAAGATTCCCAAAATGAAAAACTTTACTAAAATCTATATGTGATCTGATCAAATAGTTAGAAAGTCAAATAGCCGATAACAATTTTGTCATAAAATATTAGTAATAACGGGTGGCAGTTAACATGCAAATCCAAAGTCAATGTTTTGCCTATATCTTATTGTCTTAAATAGTCCAGAGTCTGATAATTGATTGAGCATTGTTCCGTTTGAATTTATTGCCAATTTTTGTTAACCAAAAGGTGAAAGCAAGCATGGCTGATGCTGCTCTTTTGATGTTGTTGAGTCGATTGGCTCCAAAACTAGAGAAGGTAGTCCGGGAAGAGGCTCGCCTGGCGCTCAATCCCAACAACGAGGCTCAAAAGCTATCCTCTAAGTTGAAGAAAATCCAGCAAGTGCTGATGGATGCAGAACAAAAGGCGATCGTGGATCCTAAAGTCAGAAGTTGGCTAGATAAGCTTCAAGATATTTCCTACGACATCGAAGAGGTTTTGGACAAATGGGATCTCTACAATCTCAAACAAGAATCCGGGGATGCTTCTGAGTCATCTCATCAACTTCACAAGAAGGTGAGTTCCTTTCTCCAATCTGGTTTTTACCGTTTCAAACAAAGTGTTGTGCGTCATCCCGTTGCTCGAAATATTCACAAACTGAATAAGCGACTAGATTTGATTTCTAAAGAAAATGAGGATGAATTCAAATTCATTCCTAATTTGAGCCGTGAGACTCAGGAATTTCGGCGAATTATATGTACGTCAATTGTGGATGTTTCTAAAGTACATGGAAGAGATGATGATCTGAAATTACTGATCAAGAAATTATTGCCTGAGAGGGGTAGTGTGCTAGAAGATGACATCCACATTGTATCCATAGTAGGGGCAGGAGGGATGGGAAAAACCACTCTGGCTCAACTTGCGTTTAATGACAATACGATGAAGGATCACTTTGGAATCAAGATATGGGTATGCGTCTCTCATCCTTTTGATGAGATCAAGATTGCAAAAGCAATCTTGGAAGCCATAGACCGGAAATCTCCTAACCTGTCTCAGTTTGAATCATTGCTTCAAAGTATCAAGGATTCCATCTCAGGGAAAAGATTCCTTCTTGTCTTAGATGATGTTTGGACAGAGGATGACACCATGTGGAAACCACTGCATATCACTTTGATGGAGAATGGTGCCCCTGGGAGTAGAATTTTGGTCACTACAAGAAATAGAAAGGTTGCGAAGATAATGGGAAGCACTCAAATGCAATTGTTGGATCCGTTATCAGATCCGCATTGCTGGTCAATATTGAGCCAAATTGCCTTTCATGGAAGACAAGAAGGTGACTGTGAGATGCTTAAAGAAATCGGTCAGGAGATGGCCCAAAAATGCAAGGGTATGCCATTGGCTGCAAAGACTTTAGGAGGTCTTTTGCGTTTCAAAAGTAGTCCTCAAGAGTGGAAAAATGTGTTGAAGAGTAAGGTGTGGGAAATGGATGAAGTAAGGACAAATATTTTCCCTTTCATTGCATTGAGCTACAACGAGTTACACCCTGCAGTAAAACGTTGTTTCTCTTACTGTGCCATTTTCCCCAAGGATTTCCTCATAAATGTAGATGACTTGATAAGGATTTGGATGGCGCATGGGTTTCTCACCTCAAGTGGCATTGTGGGTGAGATGGAGCTGAAAGGGCGAGAGTATTTTGAGGATTTAGCAATGCGTTCATTCTTTCAAGATTTTGAGTTTGATGTCTCGGTTGGAGATAATCGTGTAGAATGGTGTAAAATGCACGACCTTGTGCACGATTTTGCCCAATCCTTGACCAATAATGAATTTCTAATAGCCCAAAATGATGTTGAAACGCAGAATGGAGTGTGGGACAAAAATATCCGTCATTTTAACTTGCTGAAGTTTGAAGCGAAGATCAGCATGGATCTATTTTCGCATATTCAAACAAGAAAACTGTGCAGTTTTATGTGCACAGAAAATGAGATTCCTCTGTTCTTATTTAGCCATTTGAAAAGAGTCAAGTTGCTAAATTTAAATGATTGCAAGTTGAAAGACGTTCCTATGGAAATTGGAGATTTAATTCACGTAAGATACTTGAATCTTGGTCGAAATTCGATAGAGAAGCTTCCAGAGTCCATATGTGATTTGTATAATCTGCAAACTTTGAACCTTACGAACTGTAGGTCTCTCCATGGACTTCCTCAAGGAATCCAAAAACTTGTGAACTTGAGGCATCTATTGGTTGAAGGAACTCCATCACGATTCACGGAACGGTCGCAGAACGGGTATTTAAAAAAATATTATAAATATATAAAAATTAAAAATTTTGGAAAATATTTAGAAATATAAAAATTAAAATAAATATCATTTAAATAGATTATTTGATGTAAATAAGAAATTTAAATATTTTTAAAATTTTATTAACAATTTATTGAACACAATTTATATCGTCATTATATTTAAAATATTTACAACCATATCAAAAATTAAATATACTATTAAAAATTATTTGTATTTAATTAATTAAAACTTTAAAATATTTTCGATTGGATATATATAAGTTCGCACAAATTTGAATCAATTTAGAGTGATGGACTAATAATAAGCATCAAATCTTATATAAAGTGATGTTACAAATTATTTAACATCAATTAAAATAGACGGTATTATTAAACCCGTCGCCGATGTTAAATCGGCGACGGTTGAATAAAAAACGTCGCTATTAGCGACGGTTTGAATAAAACCGTCGCCAAATTAAAATTGGCGACGGTGGAATAAAAACCGTCGCTACATACATAAAACTGTCGCTAGTAGCGACAGTTCAAAACAAAACCGTCGCGAATTGCGTTCCGGTTCCGTTCCAGCGTTATATCACCGTTTTCCACCGTTATATCCCCTTTTTCGGTATATAAAACGCCGATACAAGCCATCAACCTACACACCCCGGAACCTCGTCAAGGTTGTTGACGTTCCGGTTCCGGAACGCCCGTTCCGACCGTTCCGTTCCCGTTTCGGCGAGGCCCTCGAGTTCTTCGGACTAAGCACCGTAGCAACAAGCAAACCACCATCAGCATTCCCTAAATTGATGCATTTTTCCATACAATATTGTAAGATGTTGGAAGAGTGGGATGATATCGGAGACGAAGAAGAAGATGAAACCATTGTCTCCATACTTCCATGCCTCCAGCGGTTGGAGATTTTTTTATGTTGGCAACTCAAGGTACTACCACATCGACTTCTTCGCAAGGCCGCGTCGTTCCTTCAAATTTTAACCATCGGAAATTGTCCATACCTGCTCGAGAGGTACAGTGAAGCAAGAGGAGGAGAAGACTGGGATAAAATAGCACACATTCAAAATGTTTACATAAGATGAATGATTGATGTTTTCATTTTCACTGCTTCAAAATGCTTGTATTGTGTTCATTCTACAGGTTTGTAATGTGCTTATCATTTTGTGATTATTTCTTGGTTGCTTACATTTTACCCGCTTCAATTGCAAGGTCTAATTTTAGTATTCATTCATCATTATTTACATTGTTCTGTCCTAAAAGATTGATTAAATATATCTTAAAACACATGTTTCGCATGTGTGAACATTTTATTTGTGATCAATTATGTATGAAACTGAATTAAAGACGATGTTTATGCTGAAGATTTTGAAACAGATACATGTTAAGATATTCAATTTAATTAAAGATGATGATTATGTTGAATATTTTAAAACACATATATGTTGAGACAAATAAAACTAATTGTGTAAATGATACATATTTCAATTTTTTCTTTTTTTTTTTACTTTTATGAATTGTTAAAATTTTGTATTATTCTTGTTATTTATTAGGTATTTCAACTTTTTTTGTCAAGGAATTTTTGGTGTCAATCTCCATGTCAAATAGATAATGACACAAGGGGCAACTCCAAAGAAATTCCTAAAGCCTATTTTCAATTAGAAATCGGTCTTAATGTCAGGGAATTTTAGTATCGATCTCCATGTCAAATTTTTTTAATCTAATTCATTGACATTATAATATTAAAAAACCAATTATTTTATCACATGCTTTGCACTTATACTTCTTTTCCACTTTATATGCACAAAGTTATTAATTTTTATTGTAATACCAAATTTATCTAATTCTCATATGAATCCAATTATTAAATTTAATTTATTTGCTATGCACTGAAGTATTATTGAACAATAATTTACATTTAATAGACAAAGCATGATATTCTAAAATTTAAATTAAGCACTTATCAATAATTATATATTATTATGCAATAACTGAGTTCTCTTAATTAGTACTACAAACAATTGTTCTTGATGCCCCAATTACATCTTCCTAATATATAATTTGATCTAATTAATGTCCATTATTGCTTCAAAAATATAACAAATATCAATATTGATATCAAATTTAACCAAAAATTGAGCAATCCTTAAACAATTCCTGGAATCATAATTTATACCTCAATATATATATGAAAACGAAGCTTATGACTCAAAGAACAAAAACCCTCAATCAATTTCCGAACTCCGGCGACGTACGGTGACGATTCAGCGGAGAAAGGCACGGCGTTTTCCGATGGGTTTTCGAAAAGTGTCGAGAAACACTTCAAGATGGGTACCAAAACGTAGCTCTCGTCAAGAGCTTTCCAACCATATATTTATTTGAATTTATATATATA
>NC_133312.1:20603978-20618397 GCF_012295235.1 Primulina huaijiensis
TACAAATACAGAAAAAATCTTGCATGTGCTTAAGAATTATGGCACCAGGAACCAGGATGCATTCTAGCACTGGTAATATACTGAAGATTATGCTGATTTCTGTCTGATCTGTTATGCATAACTGATATAACCCCTAAAGATGGAGGGATAAAGCCAAACAGGTACGTAAAATTGGGGACCAAGTGGCATTCCCATTTCGATAAGAGGAAAGATTCTCCCAAAATATGCAATCTGTCGTCATTTTCTTTTCTTTCCCTGCCAAATATAAATCAGCTATAAGTCAGCCGCACATCAATTAATGAAGTGGAGGAAACCAAAGAGAAATCGATGTAAAAGAATACCGAGTTGACATGATCGTCCATTGACAATTGCTTTCGTTTCTTTTGATTGGAAGGAGGGCTCTCGGTAGCCTGCCTAGCAGCGGAACGCTTAGAGGGGGTTGTGTTCTGCCAGAAACAAAAGAATCATAGTTACTAGAGATGCATGCCATACTAAGGCGCTTGTATCGTAGAAAATAGGCTCAAGGCGTAGCCGAGATGAATGTGCTATTGAAGTGAAACTTAACATTTTAAAATTTATATTAAAAAAGGTCATTTAATACGAAGTACAATTTACAAGCAACTGAAAAATGATAAAATAGATATTCTTCAAAAACAAAGTAAATACAAATGACTATGACATCGGATTCATTTAAAATACACAATTCTTTCAACTGAGACAAGCTACAAGAGCACATTGGCATTAAGACTCACCTATATGTTATTAAAACCCACGACACATGACTCATCAAATGCCTGCACCTTAACATGTATATATACGCTAAGGTCAAGTATCAATAACCCTCAAGTATGGGCGTGTGCATTGCTTATTTTTAATAACTACGTAACACAATTGCCAAAAATAAAGCATCATCACCAGTTCAAATATCAGCATAATAGTCGCATCCACAAAAATCACATTTCTAGGCTAGATCTGATAGGTGTCGCGTGAAGATTAACTTTTTTGAAGAGTGAATACCTTGGCTAACTTTTTCTCTTTACGGGCTTGCCTCTCCCTCTCATCGTATTCTTGATTTTCCCGCTCCACCAGCCGGATAAGTGTGTCACATCTCCTTGCAAGTTCTTGAGTTGTACGAGATTTTACAAACCAATCAAACCGAAATAATGGAGAAGTGCGAAAGGCAGCTTTCAGCTCGTCCCAATTCCCATATCCAAGCTTGTGAACCATACATATCTGTGGAACAATTTTTACCAGAATGATAACTTTGAGACATTAAAAAGGAAGATCAAATCCAAGATGTACTTCAAATAAGCTGATATCATGATTGGAAGCCTCACCATAAAGCGATCACATTCTTCATTGTACAGCTTCCCTTTGTTCTGGCCATATTGGATCTTCAGTTCCAACCATGGATTCTTGTAGCGGTTCAATTTCTTCCCTATAGCCTTCATGATCTCATCTTTCCTTGAAATTCTAGCTTCTCCTCTTTCGATGTTCTTAATAATCCTATCATAATCTAGAACCAAATTCAAGAGAAATGGGTGTTATGTTTCAAGTCTGAGAAAGAAAGCCTAAACCACAAAAGCACATTTATAATTCCCCAAACGGAACCTGCCAACAGTTCATAGGGGATGTTGACACATTCCTATCACTTACATATAATACCCCCTTGCAGGTAATGATCATTTCAACAAAAATCTTATATTCCACATGAACTCATAAGAAAAATGAATCATCCATCATCACTAGAAAATTTTTCCTATCCTCAAAATATACATATTCTACAAAGCAAAACAATTGAAAGAATTATCAACCCTTGGTGGGAAAAACAAACCAGAAATGAATGTACGTCAAAATCCAAAAATTAGCTTAAAATAGAACACCACTTAATGCATACCATTCAATTCTTTATATCGGGTTTTGAAAGCTTCAGCATATCTCTCGATCTCTTCCTCGGTTTTCCCTTCCATTTCGGAATTGATACTCGTGATATCATTTCGACCATACTTCTCACAAGCCCTGATGAAAGTATTGAAGTCTCTCCTGCTCCATGTTGAAAATCCCTGCATACCACAGTTTGCAGGTTATGACATGCATAGAAGGTTGAAGTCGCTGAATATAATGAAAACTTACTTCTTCCAGCAGCCGCTCCTTTTCTTCCTGCTCTTCAGCAGTCAACGGCTCCCCCACATCTAGGTAGAGAACAACATACCAAGAGAATATCAAAACAAAACCTGATAGAACAATGGCATCTCGATAAAAGAACATACCTTCAGGTTCATCCACATCTATTGTGTCTTTTACCTGATTTCTCTGATGTAATTGCTGAAGCCATGAAACCGATTAGACAGATACCAAAAGCAGATATAAAAAGAGAAATCAAATGGAAAGACGAACCCACCATCAGACAACGAACTTCTTTCTCATACAGTTCACTAAGACGCTGAGTGTTGAAGAACTGGAAATCATGACTAATAAAAATAAACATTCAGATACAGAAATTAATGGATAAAATCTACAAACATAATGAAGGCGAGACGTATACAGCTGAGGCATGCGAGGAATTCGTGGCTCTTTAGGTCTTGCAGGACCACTTTGACGCATTGTCTGCTTGAAGTACTCTGATTCAGAGTAACTGACAGAAAATAAAGAAATTCCACGTCAACCGACAGCATACATTACCCGAGTGCATAATTTCAAGAATAGAAGAAACATACTTCCGCTTTCTTTCTCTTTTTGGTGGTTCCATCCAATTTTCACTCACAATTTTCTTGAAGTCAAACTTTTCATCCTTCACGCATACAAGAAAGGACCAGAAAAAAATTGAACTCAAGGAAAGTAAATGAAAAACCGCAATAATCAGCCTTAAGCTTGTGATATACCTTCTCATCATCAAAAGCATACAACTCAGCACCTGCAGTAAGGCAAAAGACATAAATTAGTTTCATCACTAAAAAACACGCCAGAATTTGAACAAGAAAAAAGCATTTAGATTAGTAAACCGGGAAGGGAGTTAAATAAAAGAAGACCATACTATCATCCATTTTGAATTTGATAGCATCTTCAGTAAATTTTTTCATCTTTGCATCAAGTTCAGCTGTAGCCTCTTCTCCCTTGGCAATAATTCTATCTATATCTTCATCCGTTATTGTGCTGTCTTTCGAACTAAAAACCATTTCAGCACCAAATCTCACCATTTGCAGCAACTCATCCTTATTAACAGCTGCAACAGAACAAAAAATTGCCAATTTCTAGCAAATGCATAACTGTGCCATGGCCCACAAAGCAAGCCTATTCGAAAAAGAAAGTCTCACTCTTTTGCTCGGCTAATCGTCCCTGTTGGATAACCAAAGCATCAAGTGCAAGTTTTTTATAGGCCCTCTCAATCACTTTCTCCTCAATGGTGAACTGCAAAACAATTTGAGAAAATTAAGAGTGATTACACCACGAGGAAGACCCATTCTGAAACCCAAGTAGGTACAGTAAACAAACCTCGGCGCAGAAACGGAAGACTTGCACTTCCTTCTTCTGTCCAATTCTATGAGCACGGTCCTGGGCCTGCAAATCAACTTGCGGATTCCTGCCATTCAACACAACCAAGGCTTGCAATGTTCAAATGTAAAATAATAGGTCATGACATAAAAACAAACAGGGGAAGCAGCAAAGTTTCACCAATCACTGTCATAAAGAATGACAACATCAGCAGTAGCAAGGTTGATACCAAGTCCTCCGGCTCTTGTTGACAGTAGAAAGACAAACTTCTCACTTCCCGGACTGTTGAAGGCTTCAATGGAAGCATCTCGATCATCTCCACCAGTATTTCCATCAATTCGGCAATAATAGTATCCACGGAATATCAAGTAGTCTTCAAGAATGTCCAACAGTCTTGTCATCTGTTGGTACAATAAAGATGAATTCGAGGGGAATTTGCAGAAAAATAAAGAACAGAAAAAACATGGCAAGACGAGACACCGACTTCATAGTTATCAATGGGCGCTCGCTGAGACAGGCGCAGCCAGGCCCATCGATTGCGCTTGGGTTATCACACAGGCGCATCTCTTCAATCGCGGGCGATTTAGGCAAGAAGAAATCCTAAGGCGCAGAAGCGCGCGCTTGAGCAAATTGGCCTCCACTTTAAAAATTAACTCAATCCCAAGTACTTTGAAGCCCAATTAGCAAAGCTCGTACCTATTTAACATTTTTAAAAAAACCCTGCATGCATGATTTTTCATCTCCCAAGACCCAAGTGCAGCGCTATTCGCCCTCAACGTTCAATCAAATTCAAGATTCATGCCTCAAGCCTCAAGCCTCAAGGAATATCACTTTCTAAATTCTGCCATATACCTATTTAATATACCTATTTTCATCTCCAAGTGCAGCTGATTCCTCAAATCAATTAAGATTCACGCCCTAAAGGTAATATTCTTTCTGAATTCTGTCATATACCTGTTTAATATACCTATTATCGTCTCCCACGAAGCTTTGCTGATGAAAATGACGTAGTGGACAAAATCTTGAACAGTAACTGATAAAAGTTTCGTAAACAAATTCAAAATCACATTGTAATGTTGTTAAAAAGAATAATGAGGGAGCAAATCCAACCAAATTGAGGAAAGAATACAAACTACTGAAAGATTTGTGGGTTGACAAACCTTGCATGAGTTGTGTATGAATATTTGTGGGTTGACAGATGTGCAACACGCGCAGAAAGATTGTTTGTGCAGCATATTTGAGCAAAACAGTATGTGAGAAAGCAAAAAAAATAATATCTGCAAAGCATTATGGGCAGAAAGTTTCCCAAAGATTCAAGCTTGTAATGTACATTATGTTGAATTTTAAAATTTATGTCAAATACGCTTTACTTAGGTAAAACGTGCACTTCGCCTTACGCCCTAGCGCCGCAAATAACTATGACCGATTTACCATTACCTTGTATACTCTAAAATCTTATGGCTTTCAAAATAAACCCCCAACAACAATTTCGTGAAACAGTGCTGATTAAGACAACTCTCTCACACTACGTGTATTGTCATTACAAACACATGCTTCTTCCATCTAGTTTCTTACCACCTCAACATATTTGTTTCTGTATTTGAAAAATCCAAAATACTTGATGAAGCTCACACATGTCGAGCTCTTGAGTTCTTTACAAAACCATAAGAAAAGTGAGAGCAAAATTTTCAGGTCTTTCCATTTAACAGTCTTTTGAGTCAATCTCGCATTACAAATAGCATTGCTATATCATACTTCATATACTATGTGACTGACAGATGTTTTTTCATTATTGATTATACAGATGAGTGTCAAACATTTTCTTTATGAAGAATCATATGACATTAAAAAATATATATTGAAACACCATTTGAGACATGAGATAAATATTTCTTCCTTATAGCACTGGTAGTCAATGCTTAAACCCAATTTTGGCAAGCCACAACGTCATAATCAATCAGGAATAAACCACACATCCTTATTATGGGATATTTTTTTTAATGAGCTCTCATAAGTTGTGTGAAATACATGCATAAAATTGAAAAAAAATTAATATAAAACATGACTAGAACATTAAAAAGTACCGGAAGAGAAAAATATATATTTTTAAGCGTGGTCACCTGTGAAAATATCAAAACCCTGGAATCACGCTCCTTTAATTTTGGAAGCAGTTTATCAAGAAGAACCATCTTTCCTGCAATGACAAGACAATTCACAAATCAATCAAGACAGTCAAAAAATGGCAGTCATGATGGAAGAAACACTCTTTCCAATGACATTGTAAGGAACACACTAAATTTTTTGATAAATGACTTATGAAATGAAGAAAAGACGAAAGAGGCAATCATAATGGGAAAAACATATAATTCTTCAGAAGATAGTGATAGGAACACACCAGCATTTTCTATAAGATGTTCTCCAGTGGTATAAGGTGGCCCAGGTTCAGCTCCTTGAAATAAATATGGGTGATTGCAACATTTTCGGAGCTGCATTGCTATATTAAGCAGGCGCTTCCTTTCTCCGCCAGCATTTACAACCTCAAGATCTTTCTGTAGCAATGCCTTGTAGTATTGTTTTTGCATTTGAGACATGCCAACTTTTAATATTGTCTCCTTTTTAGGAGGCAAACCTTTCTCAACATCAGACTTCAATCTTCTAAGGAGGAATGGCCGAAGAACCTCGTATTACAAAATAAAAAGTAAAAATAAAAATAAAAACTTATTTTCAGGTTTAAATCATCAAATGTTGTCTTACAAGAAACTGTTCAAAACAAATTCAAAATTCACAATTCACGTCTCATCAAACCTGAGCACTAACTTTTTTATAGAATGAAATTTATTAAAGAATAAATTGAGGGTATACCTTGTGAAGTTGCTGGACAACTTCTTGTTGATCATTTTCACCGGAAATTTGGAACCATTCATCAAATGTTTCAGAAGAGCTAAATATCTCAGGAAGTAAAAAGTTAAGGAGGGACCAGAGTTCGTGGAGGTTATTCTGCATATAAATACAGTTTCACAAATGAAGAACCTAGATCAGTACATAAATACACTTGATGCACACCACGGACTTCCAAAATTAAACAAAAATGACAAGAGTGTGAAAAAGAAAGGAGCTGATAAAAGACAGATAATATCCCTGTTTACCCCCAAAGAGTAAAGCAGTTTGAGATGATTTGCAATGTATTGTAGGGTATTTTTCCTATATCTGATATACCTCAAGAATTGGAACAAGATTAAAAGTTACATAAGATTTACAAATCCCCTTCAGAATAAAAAACTCGAGAAATTTGAGATAGAGACATGGGGATACAGAACTACAAAATCATATTAAACAATCAACAAAAATTGATCGTAGGAGCTATGCCAGATAAAAACCTACAAAAGATCAGATAATTCACATAATACTTATCAAAATTGACAAATACATACTCCAGTCAAAATATCTGGATTATAAGTATAGGGCAAAAAATTTACCAAGGGACCTAAAGAACTAGAAAATATATAAAAAGTACCTGAAGTGGCGTTCCTGTTATTAAAAGCCGATAGTTGGTATTATAAAGTCTCATCGTTTTTGAGAGAAGCGAGTTCTCATTCTTGATTCGATGAGCTTCATCTATAATGATATATCGCCAACTAAATCGGCGCAAAGCAGACTTCTCTCTAATGGCCATCTCAAAACTTGTCACACAAACATCAAACTTGCCAGCAACTAGCAACTCGTCTCGTATATATCTCTGGAAATTGAGCATTAGTGAGATGATTATGTAAATTAGGTCATCTATAAGACAATCGAATATCTCAATTGTACTGAAGGCATACTCTTTCATCAGGATTTCCAAGAAATTTCACAGCACGCAAAATGGGACAAAACCGTTTGATTTCATTCATCCAATTGCCAAGTGTAGATTTAGGAGCAACAACCATATGAGGGCCTGTAATCCCTCTAAACTCATGCAAGTATCCCAAAATAGAGATGGTTTGTAATGTTTTACCGAGTCCCTAAATTTGAAAGGAAAAAAGGACATCATCAATTAAATAAAAAATATTACAGCAGTTAGTGAGGGCACATATTTACTCATGTTCATTTCCTACCATTTCATCAGCAAGTATTCCATTAATGCCATTCTCATATAATCTTATCAACCAATTTAAGCCAGCCAATTGGTAATCCCTCATCTTTCCTTGAATACCTGCAAGAAAGAGTGACAAGGTTATGAACACAAATTCATGAAATTAAAAGAGGAATACCACCCCATGAAGCACAACAGTCTTACAAGATGGTTGTGCCACAAGTCTTGTATTTCCACTGCCAGAAAGACCTTCTTCTTCCTCTTTGAGACACTCTTCATCTTCTTCCTCTTCAGTTATCTTTGATGCATGGCGCCCTCTGCAAAAACAATCAAAGAACACAGGCACATTATGGCTTGTTCCCAGTCCTTGACTTAAAATATTTTGTTGGGGGTCCCCTGTGATGATAGTTCAGTGGTGTATCCAAATATGTTCTTTTGATTTACAAGATCTTCCACGATTTCCTAATTGAACATCCCCACTTATGTGTTAATAAAATGAGTGTGCATTAAACACAGAATGTCAAATCTCAATCTGACATGGAACCTCAAAATCATGCAATATTTTCTGCAAGTGTTATAAAGCAATTTCCATAAAGTGTCAGGATCTTTTGAATGCAAAATTCTAGCATTGAGTTGATATATCATCATTCTATACATTATGCACGTCATGCAAATATAATAAATTTGATGACTCACGGCTCTCCTACTAGAATTTTAATCCCTTCAGAAGGAGAAACTGGTAGCTAATGGCAGCACCAAGGCGATTTCTTGCAGCACTATTGACCAAGTTGGGGATATGTATACACAGCACTTTCGATAGGAAAGTTTGTCTAATGAGCATGTTAGAAGTCCTAAACTTCTGGACTAAGAGGTGTCGGAGTCAACTAATGATTTCTGCTTAGATAGTTGGTACGTAATGATTCAGAGTAAATCCAGGAGTTGAGTAAATTTTCCCATTCAAAGAGAGCTTCAAATGAACAAAAGAATTCCCGTTCATTCTCTCATAATGTACGGCTCACGTAGTAATTTTTCCACTTTATATATCTCACGTAAATAATGGTATCGATATTATATTGCACTGGCACACCAGAAAACGCTCTGACGAAATATGAGCTTGGCACTAGCCTTCCTTTTGCCTTCTTCAGAGAGGAGGTCTGATCACCCTTAGCAAAATGAGAAAACAACTCTGTCTGCTGTAATAGATATTTCAATCGACCCTTTCCTTTGTTGTTCTGCTCAAAACAGACCAGTTGAAAAATCTCTGATGATAAACCAATATTGTGATTATATTACTTAACAACTATTTTCACAAAATAAACCATGTCAGCATCAATAGCAGCATTCGGGGCTTCTAGCATCTCTCTTATCTTCTGCTTCTTCAACCGCTGCATTTCGTTGAGCCGGAGCTTTTCACGTTTGGACACTTCATTTGCAACATCTTCATCCTGTATAACCATAGAAACCATAAACAAACTAGTAAAAATACCCAAAGAATTAGCAAAGATATCTTCTCAATCTCGCAGGCAAGCAAGAAGCTCAAAAACCAGCGGACGGAGAAAAAAAACCATTAAATAATTTGTCTTCACGTAACCAACAAATGGAAGGCCTAAATTCCCTGACCGAAACATAAATAATCGAATACATTAAACCACAGTTATTAAAAGTTCACGAGGTTTGTGCCTTGGCTATCCCTTTGCGCCCAGAGACATGCAAGGTACAAACCTTTAATGAGATGTGCGCGCTTTGGGTCTAAAGCACATATCTTGGTGCGCTTTAGAGACCCAAATTGCATTTTCAGCAAATGTTTCACACGCCTTAACCCGCAACTTAAAAGATCGCCACAAAAAAAAAAAAAATCAACTGGGACAAAGTACTCATTCACACCATTTCTTAATTCAGACACCCATATTTCAGGTAGACCTCAGTGTCACATGTAAACCACCCCCCGCTTCACATAGCTAAGGCAAAAGGCGTAAATTTCGCACCACTTCTTCTTCTTCTTGAGCAGCGGCGTTGGAGTTGTCCTCCTCCTCGTCGTCAAAATCATCGGTTGTACGAGCTACGGCTTCGAGCTCCTCCTCATCTTCCTCATCGTTGAGCTGATCCTTGGCAGCATCTTCTTCCTCCGAAGAATTGGACGTAGATTCGTCCGAGGAGTACTTCAATCGAGAGGATTTCGCCATTCGAGGGTTTGAAAGACTTCGATTAGCTAAAAGAACACTTGGCCGGGAGAACAAGATCAAGAGCGTAGAAAAAAATTGTGGAGCAACGAACTTATTTTTATGGATGGGCTAAAAATGAGTGCGGTTCCCGCCATTGGGTTGAAATTTGGGCTTTGACCGAAGAGCCCAAATACTCTTTGAGGCCCAGATTTAGGAAACACATATCTTCCGTCACCATTTAAAATCAATTCATATTCATATTTATAATTTCACAAAATCGTGACAATTTTCAAAAAAAATTCTTATCTTCACGCTTTAATATTCATTAATGTTTATGATACCCCAAGGATGAACCCATCAAGATCCGGCTCAAACTTCCGGCCCATCTCTAAGGCCCACAAGTGAATGGCCCATGACAAGCCCAGTTATTCTCCTATAAATACCAGGTTTGAGCGCATGATTAAGGATTGAATATATTATTTTCAGCAGCACCCTTAGCTGCTCCCCCCATATATCCTCAGTCTCTGACTTGAGCGTCGGAATGGCTACGCCGGGACACCCTCCCGGCCCCCTTCTAACGATCTTATTCGTGATTTCAGGCTCATGGTAATTTCGAACCTGCGTCTGGACTAGTGACACTTACAAGAAGAGGACTCTAAAATTTTCCGTGAGTATCACTTGGCGCTGTCTGTGGGAACTTTGAGTTGAGACGTAGAGATGGTAGGCAAGAGAGGGAGTAGAAGAGCTACCTCAGCATCATCGCGTCCTCAGCGGGGACCCGAACAATCTCATGTTGAGACAAGGCAGGAAGCGGACCCTAAAATTTTCCGTGAGTATCAGTTTAGTTTTTAAAAAATCATTAATATTTCATTTTGATGGAATAACTTAATTTGAATTAAATATATTTGATTTGGAGGATGATTAAAAGTATAGACATCCATTACAATTAACACTAAATTGACATAAGATAAATATGAAATTTTCTTAATTACATTTATCAGTGTTTTCAAAATATAATCGGATAGACCGGTTCGACCGAAACCAGTTACGGAGCCGATCCTATCATAGACCAAAAAATGTTTGACAACGGTCAAATAGGTCAGAACGGTAAAAGACAGTCAAAAACCGGTGGTACCGATATTGAAAATGATAACTTAAAAAGTGAGATTACCATCGTTGCAATTGTGCTAAACACTACATTTATTTTCATTCAATATTATTTCATTATTTTTCATATCAAAAGATCAATGGCAAAAACTTGTGTGAGACGGTCTCACGGGTCGTATTTGTGAGACGGATCTCTTATTTAGGTCATCCATGAAAAAGTATTACTTTTTATGCTAAAAGTATTACTTTTTATTGTGAATATGGGTAGGGTTGACCTGTCTGACAGATTAAGATCCGTGAGACGGTCTCACATGAGACCCACTCAAGATCAATATGGTCAAGATCTAGTATAGTTAAAAATAATTTCCAACGTGGATAATAGTTATTGAGTACATGCTACTTTCATTTGCAAAGATTTTTTAAATTATTATCATTACCGGTCTTTTGAAAGGCAGTAGATGGTTGACTGATGGACACTTACCGTCTAGCGCTTAAAGGGTGTCTTTAAGTGATTTTTCTTAATTTAAATATTTAATTCTTCTTGTTCATCTATATGTTTCTCCAATAATTCTTATATATCGAATTTAAACACAAAATCAATGTCACTTTCATATAAATTGATTCGAACAATTTTATACAAAAATAAAAAAAAAATTTTAATGCTAATACAATCCGAGGCGGTATCTTTTAGAATAATAATAATTATTATATATAAAAATAGGACTATTTGTTCTTAATCTACTTATTTCTCTAACACTCTATTTTTACTAAGAAAATAAGAATGATTATTTAATTTGGGGTTTATCCAAGATTAGCGGTTGCGGTTTTTCACTTCATAAAAATAAAAATAATAAGAATGATGTTTATATTCATAAAGAAATGACAAAAACTTGTGTGAGACGGTCTCACATGAGACCCACTCTAAAGAAATAACACTACTAGCAGGAATATTACTCTTAAATATTCAATGTACATTAATTCAACTCAATTATTATATTTTTGCAAATTTCAATGGAGTAATCGGAGTCCTAAGATTGATATAGGATGTACATGCATGTCTCTATTTAATTTATTTAATCAAGGAATAAATAAATTAAAATTTTCATATAATTAAATTAAATATAAGAAAAAAGAAATTTTATTTCTTCAAATTAAAATAATAGTTAGGACATTCTTTGCGTTTCAATAAAAAAATACCATACTATATTTTTCTAGAATACCATAACCAAACAAATATAAAGATTGAAATCCCCCTTTTCAAGTACTGAACTTTTTATTTGGTCATTAGCGCCATGTCCTCTCAATGACAACTGGAATTTGGGAACATTAGCAATTTCTTCAAATTTTCTTCGAATCGGTTGTCGAAGTCGCATCAGCATTTTCCTACAACATCAACAGGAGCCAAGAACCGTCATAAATAACGACCGGCAAAACTAATATACTTTTAACCAACTTGAATTAAAATTTCTGCAATTTTATGATATATTTTAATCGATGAAAAGATTTGTTAAAATTGAATCTCGAACCCGAAAAGATTATTTTTAACCCATTTTTAGACTAAAGTTTCAGCCTTTCGGGTGAGATTATTAATTATATTATTTAGAAAAAAGTTTTATTTTTGAACAAAACAAATTAGATGAGATTACCTCTTCTCCTACAGAGATAGACGCTTTGTGCTCCAATTCAAGTCCCTCCTCTGCAAACAAGAAACAACGAACTCATTAAATTTAATATATTAATAATGCTTGATATTATTATATAATTAAAACTTCATGCAACATTACTCGAAAAAATAAAAATAAAAAATCCACGCAACAAAAGTTAAATATCGTATCAGAAAAACTCTTAAAAATTATGGAGAACAATTGTTTTTTTTGTCTATTAACTTGTTCGATTTTGGGTTTTGAGTCATTAGTTTTTCAAAGCTTGTTTTGGTACTCTAACTTTTAATTTTCGACTGGTTTGATTCAGTTGCTGATATGCATATGACAGTCATCAATTTTCAATTTTACGTTATGATTTTTTTATCTTACGTTAGCATTTTCTGATGTTATATCAGTTTATTTTTATGTCAACTCATTAATTGTATCAATATAGTCGAAAAATTAAAAAATTAGTATATCAACACTAAAGTTTGGAAATTTAATAATCAAAATCTAAAATTAAGCTAGGAAAAAAATATTTTCCAGCAAAATTCGAACACTAACCATTTTTAGTCGGGGGATCGTGCGAATGGTCACATGAATTCATTGCTTTCTCTTCTTCATCGCCACCTGCAACAACATTCTCCCGATCTTTTGCGCAGCCCTTATCCAGTTTTTGATTTTTCGCACCGTCTTCTTTCGTTTTATGATCCGAAGACGTCTGCGCGTTCCCTTCTCCTTCTTCCCCGGATGCTCCATTTCCGATATCCTCCTGTTTTGGTAGGATATTTTTCTTTCCATCCTCCAAGGTTTCGCCTTCTTTTTTCTCGAATATGGCTTCTGGGATTTCATTTTCGTTCGCATTTACAGATTCATTCGCGGCGACGTTTTGAACAGGTGGGTTGCTGTTGGATTCTGATCTTTTGCTCTTGCTTTTGGCAACAGTGGTGTTGGCTGTTGCAACAGCATGCTTCGATTCCCCACAACCCATTGAGGTTTTTATAATTTGGACGTTGAAATGGAGAGGAAATGGATTCTTGAAATCAATTTCCTTTCCTCCGAGAAGAGATTGGACACGGAGAATGAAAGGGAAAATGTTCCTATATTTTTCACATGTTTTTGTTTGAGGTTTTATGGGGCTGAAAACAAAGCGTTTTTTCCGTTAAGGTGTGGGGTTGGATGGTATTTAGGCTTTCGTTCATGTTTTTTTTTAGAAAAAATTATGGGAAATAACATGTTTTGGCAAAAACTCATGTGAGACGGTCTCACTGGTCGTATTTTGTGATATAGGTCTCTTATTTGGGTCATCCATGAAAAAGTATTACTTTTTATACAAAGAGTATTACTTTTTGTTGGGTTTGGCCCAATATTTTCTCCAGCCTATTACCTTAACCCTTACCCTTCCTTCCTTATTTACGTCTGGGCTATATAGCTTAAATAAGGGCTCTTCTATTCTTTAGACAGTAGCCGCATAGCGTTTCTTCTCCCCCAAGAGAGTGAGCAGCCGATTAAGAGAGAAGAGAGAACAAAGTTTCAGGTGGCCAGCCTAAGAGGAAGGTTCAGCATCATCACCTAACACTGGTATCAGAGCCATTGTTGCTGCCGTGCGTCTTGCTGTTCGCCGTGCCGTCGTCATCGGTTCGTCGGGATCTGAAACTCTTACTTAGGGTTTCGCTCTGGTATATTGGCTGGAACCTCTTTTACTGCATTTAGTAGCGTAACCGCTTGCCGCGGATTTATGTGCTGGGATTTGCTGTTGGTAGAACTCTAGGTTTTCTGTGCTTGTTGTGTTTCTATTTTCGTGGCGAAAAATTACTTCCGCTGTGTTCGTTCTGATCTTGTGTGATTGGAATTTTTTCTGTGTGAAAAATTTGCCTTTTCTGTTAACTGTTGTGTTTTTTGAAAATGGCTATGACTGGATATCATCTCGAACCTTTTAACGG
>NC_133312.1:20618460-20694286 GCF_012295235.1 Primulina huaijiensis
TTGATTCTAAGTATCCTGATCATGTTTGTTTTCTAAAGAAATCTTTGTATGGATTGAAGCAATCTCCTAGGCAATGGAACAAAAAGTTTGATGAATGCATGCTCTCTATGAATTTTACAAGAAGTAATTATGATCATTGCTTGTATTTCAAACACAATGCTAAAGTTCCTGTTTTCTTGCTTATCTATGTGGATGATATGCTATTTATTAGTTCTTGTGTGAAAACTATTGATCATGTCAAAAATTGCTTGAGTGCTAAATTTGATATGAAATTCTTAGGAGATGCTAAACGTATTCTTGGCATGAACATTTATAGGGATAGAAAACGTTATGTCATTTTGTTAAATCAGGATACATATATTAAGAAAGTTTTGAGTAAATTTTCCATGTCAAATGCAAAACCAGTCAATGTGCCTTTAGCTGGTCATTTTGTTCTAAGTAAAGAGCAATCTCCTAAAACTGATTTTGATGTTAAAAACATGAAGAATGTGCCATATTCAAATGCAATAGGTTCTGTCATGTATTTAATGGTTAGCACAAGGCCTGATATTGCTTATTCTGTGAGTTGTTTAAGTCGGTATATGTCTAATCCCGGTGTTTACCATTGGCAAGCTGTCAAATGGCTTTTGAGATATCTGACAGGTTCTGTAAAGTATGGTTTAAAATTTTCAAAATCTGATGTTGGTGTTAAATTGGTTGGATATGTGGATTCTAACTATGCAAATGATAGGGACAATAGAAAATCAACAACTTCTTATGTGTTTACATTGTGTGGTGCTTGTATTAGTTGGAAATCTTAATTACAACACATTGTTGCTCTTTCAACCACTGAATCTGAGTATGTTGCTGTCACTGAAGCTTTAAAAGAAGCTATTTGGTTGAAAGGTCTTATTTCTGAAATTGGTTTTCTTGAAGGTGAAGTTGTAGTATTTTCTGATAGCCAGTCTGGTATACAATTGTGTAAGAATCCTGTTTTTCATGATAGAACTAAACATATTGATGTTAGATTCCACTACATCCGTGATGTGGTTGCAAAAGGCATAGTCTATCTTGAAAAAATCCCTTCTCAATTTAATCCTGCTGACATGGGAACTAAGTGTTTATCAACTGAAAAATTTATATCTTGTCTAAAAATTTTAAACTTTGATACTTCTGATTGATGTGTTCTGTTTCTGTTCTGTAATGTAGCTTACTTAGTGTTTGCTACATATTGGTACTTGTACTAACTTTGTGTTTTCTGCAAGTGGGGCAATGATGATGGCTGTAGGTGACTCTCCTGACCAGTTGAACCGGTGTTGGGCCAAAAGGTGGAGAAATGTTGGGTTTGGCCCAATATTTTCTCCAGCCTATTACCTTAACCCTTACCCTTCCTTCCTTATTTACGTCTGGGCTATATAGCTTAAATAAGGGCTCTTCTATTCTTTAGACAGTAGCCGCATAGCGTTTCTTCTCCCCCAAGAGAGTGAGCAGCCGATTAAGAGAGAAGAGAGAACAAAGTTGCAGGTGGCCAGCCTAAGAGGAAGGTTCAGCATCATCACCTAACACTTTTTATTGTGAATATCGGTAGGGTTGACCCGTCTCACAAATAAAGATTCGTGAGACCGTCTCACAAGAGACCTACTCTAACATTTTTGCCCAACTAACCTTTTTCTTTATGGGTTTCAGTTTATTTATTTAGGCACACCGACTTTCATTTTTTCTTTTTGCTTTCGGTCATCATTCGCCGGTATACGGAGTGGTGATGTAACACCAGAAAATACTGACATGCACTGATGGAAACATATTGAACATGACTTGTTTGATTTTACGTCGATAATTGAATCAAAATAGTCTATAGTTAAATGTCAGAGTACTAATACTAACATTTGAAATCTCAATGAACTAAAACCTAAAATTATGCACATTAATGGACAAAAAATTTATTTTCTCAAATTAAAGCATAAATTAACATGCAGATTCCCATATGATCCCTTTTTATCTTTCTGTCAGAAACAAAATTTTATACTTTTATAAAGAGACGAAAAACACATGGCGCATAAACTATAAATTTAAATAGCAAATTGATATATAAACTTTTATTATTTCCACAATCGTTACATTTTCATACATTCTAATTAATTCACATTTCTTCATTAAGACAACTACATTTTTTTTCAATGGTAAACATGCATCAAATTATTTGTTATAAGAACAAAAATGTTCAAGGTAACAAATAAAATTTGACACATAAATGAACACAAGATGGGAATAAATCCAGAAAAATTGAGCAAGAACGCTAATATTTCGTTTATAATGATCCAAATATTAATATTTAACGGGCTATTTTCACTCGAAATATTAATAATGATTTCAAACACGAGCACTTTAAAAGCTGGACAACAAGAATTAAAAAATACTGAATGGAGAAAGAGATTTGGAAATTAAGGAACTAGACGTAGGAGAATTGGGGTTGATTGGTTTTATCATTTAATTTATTATTTTTTTAAAAATGCTATTGAACTTATATTACTCATGCTAAAATTCATCTCATAAAAAATGAAATGGAAAAATAAAACAAAATGATATTCAATACATCAAAATGGGAAGAAAAAGTTTTTTTGTTTTCCTTTCTTTGTTTATATATGCTTTAATATGCGTAATATAAACTTTACTCTCGTCACGTGAGCCACATAAGAGAGATCAGTGTCAAATAAACAATATCTAATTTATTTAGTGGTTTCGAGAAAAAAAACCAATTTACTAGATGCAAATCAAACTTTGACAATTTACAAGACTAAAACACAAAACATACCAACTTACATGACTAAAACTGCAATTTCCCATGATCAAAACAGTGCGAGATTAACTTATGTGACTAAATTTTCTCCGCTTCAGTGCAGCAGTTAGAAATAGTTATGTTGTAGTGGATATATACAACGGACTGCAGATCTTGCTTAATTATTTGTGCATGAAGTTGCTTCCAAAGCCCGATAGTAGCTACATTAGCACAAGGGTAAGTTATCAGGTTAACTCCCAGTTCTAGTATATTCATGAAAAGATATTCTGAGCTCCTTTGCTGCCTTGTTAGAATGAGAAACCAGAAATTATCATATTCCATGAAAACTTATCCTTTCCTGCAGTTATGCAATTTTTGTGAGAACCCTGATTTTGTAAGGCATAAAATTATTTATTTGAATATTTTTGAATTCAATTGTTATTGTAAAATAATGGGAATTTCGAAAATTAAGGTAAGATATCAATAAAATTTGGGAAAAAATAATACATGTAAGGCAGCTTTCGCCCAATAAAGAAGCTAGTGAATTCAATTCAGTCTAGGTACGTCATGAATCTGTACGAGAAACCAGTCTACGTGCAAATGTCAAACCGTTATGTATATGGGGAGCAAATTTTTAAAATTTGTCAAGTTATGTATGTATCGGAGAAAAATCTCAAAATTGTAGCCAATGCTCATAGTCAGCAACAGAAGGATGATCATGACGAGACCGTTGCTCGGGGGTCAACTTTCCGCTATAAACGGATGGGTGAGCGTCTTTCCTCATATATGACATCATTGTTATGTCGAGCAAAACGGGAGCTCTGTTCATGGAAGCAAGAACTTCATCAGTTACCTTCACTTGATCTAGGTATGGTTCAGGTTAAGAAGTATCGCTGTTTGTCATCGGCGTCGTCTCCCCATAGCAATTTCTTGGTTTTGACATTGTTCCTGAATTCCACTCATCAGGGCTGTGAAATTGAGATTTCATTCAGTGGATAAACATGTATTTAAGAGTAGCAAAAGCAAAAGTAATATTGATGCTATCACGAGTACGAGTAACCACTAACCATGTGATTTTATGATACACATTTTTTCACACTAGAATTTTAATTGAAATAATTACTTTTAGGAATTTTTAATAATCGGTGATGAATGATACTAAAAACAATACATCCTATTAATTATAAACAAGAATCTTGAAATATTTTAGAAATTTTGAAAAGAGAAGATACTTTTATCCGCTTCACTTAAATGACCTAAGTAATTACTCCAAAAATATGATATTTTATAATACAATATATGAATGTAGATAAATGGCTTAAGCCAACATTCCAGTATTCACCAATGGCCAGTATTGAAACAGAGAACATCCACTATGTTCCAGGCTCTGGCATTACCCCTTATATCATCCAACCTCAAAACTCTTTTACCTACGGCCTTCTTGCGAGGATCAACTTTATTTTTGGATATGGTGGGAAGATATTCTTTTTCCGAACTCAGAGTTGATAGATAAAACAACATTTTCTGTTGCCATATTTTGAAATCTGCACTTTTGAATTTTTCTGACCTTTCTCCTTGTACCAGTGAAATGTTTGTCGTTGTTGTTGATGAGCAAGTCATATTCAAAAGTTTCGAATAAATTCTTCTTAAGATTGTTTGTGGTGATACCTTGAACATGGTAGATTGCATCAACAAGTTGAGACTAGTGTTGAACATCATGTCCTTAAAAAGAATTTGTCTCGCTCTGGTGCTTCGGTGATTGACAATCTTCTCCCAAGATACAACTTCTCTTGTAACTACAACACATTAAATTAGAAGTACGATAACCAGAAAAGCTTATAAACTCTCTTGCTTTTAGGAACGAAGAAAATTAGACAAGATGAATGCAAATGTGTGTGAATTGTGATTCAAAGATTGATTCAAATGATTTTGAAGCTCTATTTAACATTATCAATCTGCAAGGACGTGTTGTTTCACCAATTAGGGTGTCCCTATACTCAAAAGTCAGATGAAAGACTTCAAGGAACACAATTTGGATAGATAATATCATGAAAACTTGTGACTTTTTGCCAAACAACACCTCATACGCCTCCCTCTCGCTCATCATGTGCATAAGGATGCGCTTAGGCGCCTCTCACCTGCATCATAGGTGCCTCCCTTGCGGCATGGAAACATCCAGACCGCCCACGGGGCGTTAATGAGCCCCTTTTAGGTGCATCAGCGCCTCCCCTGCAGCAACCTGGGAAATTCCTATGCAGCTTTTAAGGTGTACGTTTCTTTATATTTTGTTCGATCGAGTTTTTTTTGTCTTTTTATTTGCTTAATTTCTATTCATTAAGTTTAAAATATTTTAACAAATGCTTGCACCGATCAAAATATGACTTCTTTAAGTGCCTTGATCTTTATGTCGATCTGTATTTTGGTAACAGATCAATGTCATCAATTGTCATTTCGTAACTTTGAGAAGAGTCATTGGAGCTTAAGATGCGAATTTTTGAGTTCATGTAAACAATGATTGTATTTTTGTCAGTGTTTAACTAACACGAAAAAAATGAGATTAAGCACTAGACATACTAGGATTTTGGAAATAGTGGGGAATAACCGTCAATTTGAGCGTGAAACTGTTTTGTCCATACTACATTTGAACTTTTAATATCAAATATGTAATAGTATATCTTTTTTTACCCAAAAAAAATAATCTAAAGCTACATCACCTTCAATCTTCACCAAAAAGATAAAACTGCAAAGACCTGAGCTATTAATATTTGTGATTTTGAGAATTTTAAGTTTTGAGGACTTGAAAATTCATGCTTAAATTTGCTATATGCACGTGTAAATTTAATCTATAGATTGACATGATTTATTAAAAAGTATAGTAAAACTTCTTCAATTTACACTAAGCTCGTGCTAAACCACTCAAGGAACCTTCGTATTTATTATTTTATGTGCTTAAACCGTAATTTCTAATGAAATAATAAATATTTAATTTTAGAATATTTGAGTTCTTACATGTATATTCCAGTCAAATCTATCAATGACATTGATAGATCATGAGGCACAAAATAGGGACAGATTCTTATGACCTGAGCTAGTGTTTAAATCCTTCATACTCTGAATGCTACAGGGAGATTCGACGCTCCGAGGGGAAATTCCTAAATCAATTGGCGTCGTCGATGCTGGTAGTCCCCACACCTGTGGCATCGAACTTCCCAGATACCACAAGGTAGGATTGGTCCTTTATCCTAACACATATTTTGCTGTGGAGGCCCATGCTAGCAAAATAAAATGGTAATCCGACGAGTTTCAAAGCTAACTAAGCCGAAATTGAATGGTAAAATGTAACAGCCGAAATACTGATTTTGAACCAAAATGATTAAATGGTTCACCATAGACCAGACATGTAGAAGTAGAACTCAGAAACAGAAATTAGTACATAAAGTATTACAACTGAAATACCTAATAAATTATCACATTTGCTCCGATATAGTTCCAATTACCAATAAGTTATCATATACTTGTTCGAACCAAGTTTCAGGATAAACGGAGTTTATTAGTGAAAGTTACAGGAGCATTGACAACAATCAAACCAACACAGAAGTACTATATTAACCAGAAAAGCCACGCAAAGCCATTACAAGCCGAATAACCATAAAAGGGATGGAGAAGTCTACTGAAACAGCTTCCTTATGTGCTCTCACCATAAACTTCTTTTCTAAATCAAATGTGGCGAGAGTAATACCCCGATAATTGGCCCCTAGCAAAATGATCGGTAGATGGACCTATAGGACGAAGGTCACGCTCCAACCCCGCCCGAGAAGGATATTCTGCAGAATACGTAGGTTCCATATATGCTGGACGTGCTCGGTAGGAAACATGTGAATCCCTACTGCTGATGTCATCGAGCCGCCTAGATTCTAAATGTGGTGGAAGGTCACGTAAGTCCAGCAGTAGCTTTCGCCCATAAGATTCGCGGGTCTCAACCAAGCGATCAGCTCTATAAACATCACTATGATCTGATAAAGGATCCCTCCTGTAAGTGATATAAGGGTCAGATAGATTACGATGCAGCAAATATGAATCTCGCCTGTCGTTGTAAGGATCATGAAGATCAATGTACGCTCTCTGTCCATCTCTGTAAGGAGATGGAGGAGATGTACGCCCTAGCTGTATATCTCGCCCATCTCTACAAGGATCATGACGTTCTGTTGGTGGATCTCGCCTAACCCCATAAAAATCAAGATGTTCTCGCCCATCTCTGTAAGAATCACGTCGTTCTATGGGTGGATGTCGCCCATCTCTGTAAGAATCAAGTCGTTCTATGGGTGGATCACGCCCATCTCTGTAAGAACCACGTTCTATGGGTGGATCTTGTCGATCTCTGTAAGGGTCGCCATGGCTTAAAAGTGGCCCATCCCGATAAGGATCGCGAATTTCTAAATACGGATATTTCCTGTAAGGATCCTCTTCCAAAGTCCTATCATGAGCATATAAACGAACAGAAGATGGTAGTGGTGAGGGAACCCGTAAAGGCAGTGGTTCCTGCACTGGTGAAACTGGGACCCTCCTTTGACGCTTATGAGAACGGTCATGATATTTGGGCTCCACCCTCACTGAATGGAGCCTGTCCTCTTCTGCTCTACGTATCCCAAGTCTGCCTCTTAGTACAGTTGTGTGGTTCTCTGCTTTACGAATCCTGCCTGACTTTGCTAGGTGCTGTCCTCTGCTCTTAGTCAGAAAAAGTTTGCACAATTTATTGACCTGGAAAAGAATATTGAATACAACAAAGATGAAAAATATAAATTAAAAATATGCCAGAATCGTCATTCTTACTATCATTATACCAGGCTAGTCCTTGATATTTGAGAACATATTGTCAGCCAAGGAGGTTTTGCCAAGATACCTGTACTGAAGTCAGTTTGCAATCGAACTTATTCTTTGAAAAGTAGTTATCCTTGATAACCTTCTTGAACTTCTCCTCAGCTATAGGCAAACAATCTTTCAAAACTCTGAATCGAACCTGAAACAATAACTGCCTTCAAATCAAAACTCAAGGTTCAGCACACCGTCAGTATTTATTTGACCGACTGAATGCATTGGACAAAGCACTTGGAAAAAACTCACATCTAATCTAAAATTAAAAATGATACTATCTTTTCATTGATGAGAACCATCGAACTTGTCGAACATCACATTCAAAATCTTAACCCACTTACAACAATCTCATTTTCATAAAAATGATGAGAGAGAGAAGCATAAAATAAATATTCGATTCCAAAAGAAGGCTAATTAGCCACTCTAAATTTGACTACAGTATTTCTTTACCCCTCTTTGGGGGCATAGTTGACCAGCAATCAGAGAAAAACAACGTCACTTGTAAAATTAGGATATATTCAAATTATACAAGCCACGTAATGTGCTTGTGAATATTGAAGAATTAACATGTTCACTTATAGACTTTTAGTCCTTCTAAGACTTCCAAGAGATAAGTTCTCCTCGAGGACTGATAACTTGAGCTGCAGCTCAAAGTAGAATGTGACTGATGCTGCTGTTTCCACTTTTCGATAATTTTGCCTGATTTGATATGAGACAAAAAGTTTCTCAATTTTGTCTGAGAAATCAAAATATGCTTTGAAACCTTCCCAGACTTGGCTTTTAGCTTGCGACTGAATGACTCGATCAACCATACCAATCTCAACTTCGATTCTCAAATCAAATTATAAAATACTTAAGTCACCATCCATGACTTAAATCCCAGTTAGGTCTAACTTCTTAGAGTTGCAGCGCTCGAATTCGAATATGAAAAAGTATATAACATTATGCTCGATTTAGTTTGTTTGATCCCTTAGCTAAAGCTGAATAAAGGTTAACATTGATGAACTGAAGTTTACACTTCTTAACATCTTTCCCTGCACAGAATTTACCAATCTGGCCATAGTTTCGCCTATATCATCTTGCAGAAAAGTTCTCATTATCGAGTAACGATTGAGCAATATATGAAATGTATGCATAGCATATATCATACACACATGAAACACGAACCTGAGATGGAAACTGGGATTTGAAGGCCTTCGGTTCAATGTTATAACCACCAGGTCCAGCAGATTTGTAGATGCCATTCAACAATTTCAGATCAACATCATACAGAAATAGTCTCATCCCAGGATAAATCTTTTCCACCGTATCTTTCTTGCTTGCCGGCAACCCAAAAACCTTATATCGGAAACAGTCTTCCTTTGTTGTAGAACTACACATGAAAATCATTCCCATGCTCTCAACTCGCTCTTTAGCCTTTCTCTTACGTGATGATTCTGGCTTATGTTCGTCAGTAGATTTCAACTTCTTTGAGATCGCTGGTTGCACCATCTTTCTACTCCTTCCGGTGGATTTATCCACCTCCTCTTTCAAACCTGCTTTCACTTTCTCAGTAACAGCAGGCTCTTGAGTGGTTGCTCCATCACAATTTGTTATTTCTTTTTCTTCTTCTGCATTTTCTTTTTTCTTAGCTTCATCTTCCGTTTCCACATTTTCCACATGATGATCTATTGACTCATCTGCTCCTGTTTGTAAGTCAACATTATTCTCATCATTGTCAACAATATCTTCTTCATTGATTTCTTCAAGATTTTCTTCATCATCTTCCCACACGCTTTCTTCAGAATAAATTTTATCATCAGAATAAATTTTATCATCTTCAGAACTATTTAGGTCCTCTTCAGCCAAATTATCATCATTTATTTCTCTCATCATCTCTTTTTTATCATTGTCCACCGTAATTGCATTTTTTATTTCTAAATTGTGAGTTTCTTCATCTTTTCCACTTTCTGCCTGGTCAAGTGATATTTCTATTTTATCTTCACCTTGAACCGCAGCCTTGGGAGGTTCCATGTCCACTTGAACAAGATCAGAAGTTTTTGACTGACCTAATGCATTTTCAGAATCTTCATTCTCCTTACGAGCTTTATTAGAGCTTCTAGTAATTCTCTTGGAACGCACCATTGACAACTCTGTGCATCCAAAGCAGATTATGTATAAACGCTCTGCTCACAGGATGGCAATATACTAAAAATAAAGACATCCTGCTTGGTAAGATTAATCCATATACACCACACACACAAATTCTTCAGTGAACACACGCGCATCAGCCAAATGAATCAATGCTTGCTGCTGCATTGTCCATTTTGGGCCCACAAAATCTTCAATTAGACCTGCAGGATCTATAGTTCTGGCCTTAGCCTCTAGAACCAAGGGGACCTTGAGAGCACTCACCGATAGAAACTCTTGTCCCATTAAACCCGATCAGGATCAATACCGCAGCCACTTTATAAATTATTTATTTTTTGAGCTGGTAGCCACTTTATACTCAAGCTCAAACAATCATGATATTTGGCACCCCTTTGAAGGGCCAAGAGTTTACCATCTCTACATCATAAGATTTCCTGCTTTCTTAATAAATAGGTCCTAACAAAAATATAAATCAATTGCTAAATTATAACCTGCTTAATGTACTATGACAGGTTTTTCTTTTTTCTTATCTTACTTCTTTACAGAGGGAGGATCAAGGCCAGCTCTCCAACCCCCATCCAACCAAAAATCTAAGATAAAGCCCATGATCGTGAACATAATAGTGCTGTGTGCAAAAACACACTAAACGATATGGATAGAGATCGATTATGGATAGGGATGGATGGCAACAAGGCGGTTTTGGCCAAGCCCGGCCCCTTCTTAAACTCAACGGGTTCAATCCGGGTTAGACGGACCGATCAACCCGCCAAAATGAGGCACAAAAAAATTGATAAATCGAAATCCTAAGAAAAATTAAACAAAATAATTTGACATAATATCGAATACAATTACGATGTATTTATAATCAAGAAAAGCAAAGTGCAAGAAACATTTATTAAAAGAAATCTTGGGAGGTATAGGAAAACAAATTACATTCACCAGATTTAACCAACCTAAAATCTGAAACCTTGATCCAAATTAAGGAGTAGTCAAGCGAAATTCATGAAGTAAAACCAAAGGTAAAGAAAAAAACGAAAAACGTCTTTTCCCCAATATCTTCAATACCCATGTTCCACTGAAAAGCCAAACGCCAGAATATCAAAAGTATACAAAACTCACCAACAATTAAGGATCTAGATTTCACCAACAGTTCAAGAAAAACAAATCGGGAAAAAGCAAAAGGCAAGATCAATCAAAGAAAATTAATAATTTTAAACAAGTCAACAAAGAATTCCAAAAGTCAAATCGACTTTACGTGGAACCTGATGTTAAAATCCAAAGGACTGCAGGCGATTCGAGGAAGCAAGGTGCTCGAGACTTACACTGGAAAGTTATCTTGATTTGGATTGTACACCGAGGGAGAGATGAACGAGCGGCTTCCTGCTATTNTACCCAGGGACTGAACACAAAAAAATCGACGGCTGGGGACTGAAGACCAATTTCCCGTTATTTTACCCTTATTTTAAATTTAATTTAACATAAAATATAAATAATAATAATAATTATTAATATATATGGGTGCGGACTAGGGCGGGTCAACAGCTACCCGTTTGACCAGATTTAGACTCGATCTACTGCCATCCTTGATTATGAGAAACGAGAAGATAAAATAAATAACAAACTCGTTGATTGGATAAATCATAACCGTCAACAATTAAGGTTTAAATTCTAAAATGGACAAAAAATACTGATATCGATGTTTGTAATTTCATGAAGATATACTCCTAAAATGACCACGTATCAGTGTAGTATCGTGTTTGATATTTCTCAAACAAAAGTACTTAATGCATTTATGTTGTATCCTCCAAAAGCTTAACTTGGAGTGTCATCCAACAGTGAAACATAGAGACTGTGTATGATATAGTTAACGATCTTATCTTGATTGTACCAAATAAGACTCGAGCTATATTTTAATTTTCAAACACTCATTTTCTTATATTTTTTGTTTAAAACAATAAATATAAATTATATAAGAAAATTGATAATTCTTCATTATATATTTATATATTTTTTAATCCATTAATAATGTGAGACATATAATATAATGCAAAACTTTAAAATATTTAACATATTTATGTAATTAAATATATATGGGTGTACATATACACATATAATTAAAGCAGTTTCATCTTCATATATAATATTCTTTGAAAATTGCTGGATCACTTGTGTTGGTAATCTCATATCATTATCCATGTAACACAACAACAGATTCAACTTAATTTTCGCAAATAAACCCCAAAGGGAAAGTGAATTCATCTTTTTGTTTAGTATGATATTCAAAAGAGAGAAAAATTTAAAAAAATTGCCAATAATCTCTAATTTTAATAATCAATACCATCATACGATACACATATACAAGTGATAATAACCGAAAAATTTTAAAAACCATGAATCAGTATTGTTTTAATTTTAAATATACAATCTAATTAAGATTGAAAGTCCATAATTCATTTAACCCATCCTACAATACAAGTGATCAAAATCGACAATTTTTTATCGTGAACATAACCGAAAAAAAGTATAACCCTGAATCGGTATTTTTTTTGAAGAGAGAATTTAATTATGAGTGTAAAAACCATAATCATTCGATCCCTTACACAATACAAGCAAGCAAAATCAACAAAAATATTATTGTGAGCAGAACATGCAAAACTTTAATTTGAGCAGAACTGACAAATTTTAATAGCCCTTAATTGGTATTTTTTTCCCAAGTAGACAATCTAAATCTGATTCTGAAAATCATATTTGATCTGATGCATCAAATAATATCGATGGGCAGAATCGACGAAATTTTTAATTTTATCGTTAGCAGAACCGCTAGTCTCTAGTGCTTTGCCTTTAATTGTCGACAAGTTAGGCATTCAAACATAAAACGCAAGATATCTCGTTTCATACCTGGCCACCAATAGAGTCGTTGTAGATATTTATACATCTTCGTACTTCCCGGATGTATAGAATAAGGAGAAGTATGCGCCTCTATCATAATATAAGCTCTAAGAGAATCAACACTACGAACCCAAAGTTGACCTCTATACTTGACAAAGTTGTCCTCCATTGAATATAACATGTTGCCCTTAGACTCATCCATCTTCTTCCACTTTTGCTACTGCTCGTCAATCGACTGTCCCATATGAATACGGTCTCTCAAGGTTGACTGTATTGTTAATGTGGAAAATCTAGGAGTTTCCCCTAGCAAAAATCTCAAGATCAAACGTCTGAATCTCTATTTGAAGAGGTTTCTGAAATGATAGTTGGGCCACAACTGCTGTCATCCTCCTCAAGACGTCTGCAACGACATTAGCTTTCCTTACTAATATCACAATCATACTCCTTCATGAGCTCTAACCAACGTCTTTGTCTCATGTTCAGCTCTTTTTGGGTGAAGAAATACTTGAGACTCTTGTGGTCGGTAAAGATTGTACATTTCTCACCATAAAGTAATGCATCCAAATCGTCAAGGCAAAGAGAATTGTTTTTAATTCAAGGTCATGAGTCAGATAATTTTTTCTCGTACACCTTCAATTTCCTAGATGCATAAGCAATAGCTCGATCATGTTGCATCAACACTGCACCTAGACTGAGTTTCAAAGCATCAGTGTACAACACATAGTCTCCTTGCCTAGATGACATAGCTAGAACCGGTGCTGCAGTAAGTGCTTGCTTTAGCTTCTCAAAACTCCTCTGACAATCATCTCCCCATACATGTTTAGCATTCTTCTTAGTCAAAATGGTCAATGGCACTACAATGGACGTAAAGCCCTTGATAAATTTACGATAGTAGCCACTTAAGCCTAAGAAACTGCTTATCTTATATGCATTTATAGGGATTTACACTCCTTCAATGCCTCAACCTTAGACGGATCAACCTCTACTCATTCAATCGAAGTAATGTGGCATAAGAACGCCACCCTCTCTAAACAGAATTCGCAGTTGCTATACTTAGCCAACAATTTTCGTTTCCGAAGTATCTGCAATGTTGTTCTCAAGTGTTGTTTGTGCTCCTCCTTGATCTTCGAATAGATCAAGATGTCATTTATGAACACTATAATAAACTGATCCAGGTACGACTCAAATACATAATTCATGAGATCCATGAAGATTTTTGGGACATTTGTCAACATAAATGGCATTACCAAGAACTCAGAATGCCCCTAACGAGTTTTGAAGGTTGTCTTATGCTCATATGCTTCCTTTACCTTCAACTGACGATATCCCGAACGGAGATATATCTTCGAGAATACCGAAACTCCTTGCAATTGATCAAATAGGTCCCCGATCCTCGGCAATGGGTATTTATTCTTCACTGTTACTCTGTTCAACTCTCGAAAATCAATGCAGATCCTCATGCTTCCGTTGTTCTTTTTTCGCGAATAATATTGGCGCCCCCCAAGGAGAGAATATAGGACGAATAAATCCATTAGCTAGCAACTCCTGAATCTGATTCTTCAGTTATTTCATCTATGCTGGTGCTAGACGATACGATGCCTTAGGATTGGCACTGTATCCGTTATCAACTTGATAGCAAATTCCAACTCTCTCTCGGGTGGAGAGCCAGCTACATCATCAAGGAATACATCTAGAAACTCCTTGACTATCTCTATCTCATCTATAGGTTGACCGCCTATGTCAGGAACTGAAGTGATGCTGGCTAGAAATCCTTGGCAGCCTCTAAGCAAAAGTTCCCTCACATTGTATCTGTTCTTGACCGCCTCAAAAATAAATGATTTTTTATATGAATCTAACTGGATATGACGTACTAATTTTTGGAGGAGATTACAATAGTTGTTTGTCTCGATTGTACAAGTTAGATGATGATTAAATATGAAAAATCAAGCACATTCGAATAATTGAAGGAGTTCAATGAAGCGTTTCATGAAGACGTGTCGAGCAACAAAGCATTCAAGTGCAAAATGACCCCAGAAGGCAGCTAGGGCCAAGACATGGGCGCTCCAGCAGTGAAAATCTCTGCTCCATCACTCCCATCAGCGAGAACACCACGTTCCAGAGGAAGAAATTTCCCGCCCCAGCTCACCGCAGTGCAGAATGCTACCTAGAAACCCTAACTTATGATTTTTTGTATTTTTTTTATATAAACACCTTGTATAGACATTGTAAAACAATTATTGAAGATTGTATATATTTCTTTGATTTTTCTCTCAAGATTTTCAAAGCTTTGCTTTGTACAACAAAAAATCAAACTTATCAAAGATTTAATCTTTGTGGCGTTTGTCGATTGTTCTTCACTCGAATTGTCAAAGTTGAGTTTTTTGAAGGTTAGTTTGAAATAAATTGTTATCTTCGTGAATATTTGTTACTCAGTTTTTATAGTTTAGAGGTGAATATCACAAACAATTATTTGTTTCCAAAAGATCGTGACAACACAACGTTCTTATTTTATCGAATCGAGGACGTGACTCCGTCTTAGAGCGCGTATGATTTTCGTGTATGAAGAATCTTATCAATTTCCTTTTGGCCGGTCTGATCGATACTGACCTCTGAAGGAAATCAGTCTAGGCTCCATTTAACATCAACCAATTCATGCCCAATATAATATCGAACTAGGGGCATTGGTAACATAATAAGATCTGCTCGAATAATGTTCCCCTGCAACTCGAGCTCCACACTTCTAACCAAAATGATTGATAACATCTTCTCACTGAAGGGATTGTCACTCTATATCCCAATTCGAATCGTTCATTTGTGATTCCCAAACAATTCACAAATGATTCAGATGTAAATGAGTGGGTAGTTCCAGAATCTAATAAAGCATTAGTGACTACACTCGCGATACAAATCTTGCCTTTGATAAAAAAAATCACACCCCATACAAAATTCTTAAAATCCACTACACCATAGTTTTTTTTTAAAGTTTACTATTTAATAACCACAATTCTGAAAACTTAAACCAGGAATAATTCTAACATCCCGAGCTGAACATTCAAAGAATTCAACAGTATAAAATGCTGAATTAACTGTAATACCTATGATAAGAGTAGTATCTGGCTCGGCCTGCTCTGCATGCATCACATAGGCTCTACTAGTCATTGGTTATCGCAACTTTGGGCAATCGTATGATTGGTGCCCAACCTCACCACATTTGAAGCACTTGTTAGTCCCCCACATGCACTTGTTGAAATGGTGGCGGTTGCACTCTTTGCACAATGGTTTGTCATTAGATTTCAGAGCAACTGGCTTTTGTGTTTGCTACTTCTGATGTCCTTAAGGTTTCTGTTGTCCTTGAGGCTTTGGCGGTCCCTGGAATTTGGGTGGTCCTACAAAGACTTATTGTTCTGCTACAGGTGCTGCCTCTTTCTCCGCATCTCTCAGTCAATATCCTTCAGTGCTTGCTCTGCTCGGTAGACCTTGGTGGTAGCCACAAAATACTCAATCGGGTCCGCCATCAGAACATTGCGGCGAATAGTATGCCTCTTACTATCCATGAAGTGCCTCAACTTTTCAGCAACGTCATTGAAAATTAGGGGCACAAAGTGGCACCCCCTATTAAACTTCTGGACATACTCAGTATCAGATATATCTCCTTGTCGAAGACTCATGAATTCTCTCTTCATTCTGGATTGCACATCTGCGGTGAAAGTACTTCTTGTAGAATATTCTTTTGAACTCTTCCCATATCAAAGTTTCAAAGTCCACTGATTTCTCTGCTCCTTCCCACAACAAAGAAGCGTCATCCTTCAAGAAGTAAGTGGCACATTGCACTCTGTCCACATCTGTCATGTCCATAAATCTAAATATCACCTCCAAGGATCTGATCCATCCTTCAGTAACGAATGGATCGATAGTGCCATAGAAGTACTTGGGCTCCATCTTCATGAAGAGCTAATATATCGCCTCTGGTCGAACCCTACGAGTAGTCTCAGCGTGCCATTCCAACAGCTGTGCCATGCCCTCTAGCACACGAGTACTCGCGTCTTGGGGTGGAGGTGGGGGTGTTGCCTCATCATGCATCTCCTCCTTATGGTCATCTTCCCACTATCTGTGGATAATGCGTCTCGGAGGCATACCTATAATCACAACACGTAACCAATATGCATTTAAATCCATGACATCTTGTCTTTTACTGTTAACAATCATAAGAACATTTAACTTCAAACATTTAAAATTTAAAGCTTTAAAACTCACAGACTTGAGACGTGACAACTTGAGCTCCTCGGAACCAGCTGTAGGGAACAAGTTATATATATATATATACAATCACATGTATTTAAAATAAATTAACTGAAAATACTTTTAGCTTTTAAATCAAATGCATCCACATCAATCTTAAACCTTAAAAATATTTTTTGTTTATAACATAAACCTCTCCTCATAAATATTATGTGAAGTTTGTTCATCGAAAGTGACTCCTCTATTTGATTGATCGATCTATAAACCGTAGTACTAGGCTGACAGAGTTCAACGAACCTGTTATTGTCGAATCCCTCTAACCATCATATAGTAAGTTCACCGTTCCCGTTATCAATGGATCCATTACCCATGTGAGATCTTCATCCTTGTTCTTCACAATTTTCACCATTTTCATTGCGAGTTTGCCGCCCCCGTTTTCGACATATCTCTCACTACCTCTTAGTCAAAGTCAATTCATATTCCACAAAATATTTTTCTTTTTTCCCTTCATTTAAAATAATCATATAATAAACATTTTTTTTACGCTTTCGTATACTTTGTATACATTTTTAAAAAAGACATTTATGGTCCGTTAAATGTCTGTGTCCTAGGCACGGACCCCGTACATATAAAAAAAACCTGTTGAACACATTGAACAGTTTTGCTAGAAAAATCACATCTCCTTCGTTTCTCAGCCACAAATTGAGAATTTGGTACCATATCGAAGATAACACAGATTTTTACAAATCATTAGTTTAAAACCTTTCCAGAAAACGAACTTATAAATATCGCAGTAATCAAAAAAATAGAGGATGATGGGTTGACACGTATAATTTTAGCACAAATTGAGCAGTTCTATGAGAAAAACTATTTCTCCTTCATTTCTCACTAAAACATTTACTATCCAATCAAAAGATAACACCGAGTACTACAAATCTTCAGTTGACAACATTTCCAGAAAACAAACTATAAATTGCAATAATTAAAAAAATGGAGGATGATGGGTTGACATGTAAATTTTCGCACAGATTGAGTAGTTCTACGAGAAAACCCTATCTCTTTCATTCCTCACTCAAAAATTTCGAACTTCTTGTCCAATCGAATAAAAATCGAGTACTAAAAATATTAAGTTGACAATAGTTCAAGAAAACGAACCTATAAATCACAGTAATCAAAAGAACGTAGGATGATGGGTTGACACGTAAAATTTTCGCACAGATTGAGTAGTTTTACGAGAAAAATCATATCTCATTCGTTTCTCACTCAAAAATTTTGAATTTACTATCCAATCGTAGCAACACCGACTAATACAAATCATCAGTTGATAACATTTCTATAAAATGGACCTATAAATCACTTATTTTAAAATACCAGGGACTAAATTTTGAAACCTGCTGAAATTTCTAGATTTTTGGACTCTTTCAAATTCCTTGCCAAAAACGTGGCTAGAAATCATTTTTCATACAAGACATCAATAACAGACATAATATGATTTGATTGTGCAAAAAAAAAATGATTTAGAATGTGTCTTTGTGTTAAAAACGCTCAAAATTCGAATACTAGCGCAAATGAGTGAAGAGCACGATCGAGAGACGACTCTTCTTCCCTTTTCTCACTATAAATTTACATTTTCTATTGGTTTTTGTGCAGCTAGGTCTCGGCTACTGCAGCTTCTAAGAACCCTATGTTTTCTCTTTTTTTTGAATATCCCCTTCTAAGCTTAGGGTTTTCGGTGCTTTTAAGCTTAGTACAAATAAGCCTTATTTAATTATCTCAATTATAGTTATTTAGGCTCCTTAAGCATAATAAAATCTGTATGTAATTTTAGAAATGTTGAGCAAGCCCACCAGTGCTCGGAAGTTAGGAAGGTTGAGCAAGCCCACCAGCGCTCGAAAAGAGCCGAGCTCTTGGCTGATCAGTCCGGGTAGTAAGACCTCAGTTAGTCTAACTAGAAGGCAGTGTTCCCCGTCGCGGCTATTGACCCAAGAACCCTGGCACATGTGTCATCTCCGAGCTCACAGGTATGGGACGCCATGTCTTGATCATCATTGGGAGATCTTTCAGTGCACGTAGGGGTGATGTGACTAGGCTAAAGTAAGTATAAGTTGTCAGACTTGACAGTGTCAGTGAACAGAGCATGTGCAACCATCTCACCATGAGTAGCAGTTGGGCACTGAAAACAAAGTCACCATTGACCTCTTTCCTATAAATATTAAGTTTTCTTGATATTAATGCATTCAGATATTCTTGCAATAATTGCGCATATTTTCTATACAAAGATAAAACATTTGAATGACTTGAGCGTCGGAATGACTATACCAAAGAATCTTCCGGCGCCCCACTAACGTTTTCTACTCACTTAAGTGTGCAGGTACTTCAAGCCCAACACTTTTCACCCAAGCTCCCACATACCAGGGCAAAAACCAACCCAATCCGGTGTAATTGCCCCAAACTCATACCCAATACATCCAGACATCATCAAACTTCGATTACCATCATTTCTTGATCTTCCTCCACACTGCCACATGACGAATATCGTTCCCCCCAAATCTAATGCAAAGGATTTTTCAGGCCTTTCAAATGTCTATCTCCGGCTTCACTGATATCATCATCAATCTGAAGCTAGATTTACTGATTTACGATGGATTTCAAACGTTGGCTGTGAAAATGGTCACATCGATGAACTTTCCCACAATCCATTTTGCCACCACAGGAGCCGCAACATGTTCATTTGCTTATCATGGGTTCAGGAGTAAAGGTTCAAATTTCTCTTATACAGCGGTGTACCTTATGCCCATAAGATTTTATTGATGAATGAGCATATTTTAGGTACAAGTTGCGCCCATATTTTCTTGGATATTTGTGGTAAAAGAAAAATATGGCTATGTAAATCGAGAAGAAATCTGTAATATTTTGGAATAACAATTCATTACCAACAATAGAAATTTACCACGTGTATTGATTATGAAATAATAAAAAAAAGTTGCAATCCATTAATTAGAAATATGTTAAACAAAATGTTGCTTAAAATTACTTAAGTAAATGAGTTAAATAAGATTGGTTGAGTTCCTGAGGATGGTGGGATCCCTTTATATTTCATAGAAAGTGTATTTTTCCATGTTTTAGATTACTATTGTATATTAAAATTATGGTAATTATAGCAATTACGACCAAGTCATCTTATTATGCGTGTTATGACAAACATATCACGTTTTCGTTTATGTGATAAAAGTGATATGGTAACTCTGGTCTTGTTTTGTAAAAGAATTGAATGATTTAGAGAAATCAAGTGATCTATCTACAACATTGCAAAGGTTGTAGTTGAACCGAAAAAATGGGACAAGGGTCCCGTCCGAGGTGGTATCCGACAAAGAGATTTTCTTTTAAATAAAACGGTAATATTATTAAATCATATCATAAGAAATTATATCATAAATGAGAATATGAGGGTGAGATGACCATCCTACGTGAGCATCCATAAAACCAGTAGTCCTGGCCAAGACATGAGCTGCCTGATTTCCGGATCTCTTAGCAAAAACAAAACTAGAGTTCAGTAAATCTGAAGCTAGGATTTTACAATCATCAACAATAAAAGTAAAAATCGAAGAATCTAAATTTGAATTCTGGAGAGCATGGATAACTAGTTGGGTATAAGATTCTACAATCATATGTTGAATTTGCATTCTTTGAGCTAGCTTAGAGCTTCAAGGATTCCCTGTTCCTCTACTACTGATGGAGAATGTTGTCCAAAGCTACTACCATGTGTTGCCGCTATCAACACATCTTGATAATCTTTGAGAACACAACCATAGCCAGCATGAGGAGGATTTGAAAATATTATTGCATCGACATTGCATTTCATATGTCCCACTGGAGGTTTGCTCCAACGCTCCTGAACAAACAGTCTTGCTGTGATACGCGTTGGAAAGCTGATGCGATAGTTACCATTGAGAAATAATATATGATGATGCTCAGAAAAATTGGGATAGAGGTAGTGTCGATTTCCAGAGCTAGGAGTCTTTGTCTCTTCATAGATTTTGCCCGAGGTAAGATGACCGAGCACCCAAAGATAGAAACTGACAAAAACCCCTGCACATATTGCAATGTTTTAAGCTGAATGAATGGAAATTAAGTGGAGGAAATATGAAGAAAAACTTATTCGATTAAAAACATATTCAAACTTGTGCCTAAAAGCTACCTGAGATATTTCCAAGCAGCACGGCAAGTGTTGAGGCATTTAAAAAAGGCGCTGGGTGAGGCATGGAAAATTCCAGGTCGCAGGGGGCTCCCGAGCGCCTCGCTTGTAACACAAAAGAGGCATAGTCGCCTCCTTGTGTTCAGCTCGCTCTCAGGCGCCTGAAAAGTTTCTCCTAGGCGCCTGAAGTGTATTTTGACAGCATATGAGAATTTTCATCATCCATTGCATACAAACAGTGTCCTTTGAAGTCTTTCATCTAATTTTTGGATGAAGGGACACTCCAAATGATCAAACATGTCGCTACATATTTATAACATTAAATACAATATCAAAAATCATTATATTAATTCAATTATGAACTTTTGGAATACACATTTGCATTTATCTTGTATGCACTTTTTCCTTCCAAAAACAAAGAGAGTTTATACCATTTTATAGTTATAAAACTTGTGATTGACTATGCTGATAATCACAAGAGAAGTTGTTTCTTATGAGAATATTGTCAATCACCGAAGCACCAGTGCTGAGCAAAACTTCTTAAGGACATAATATTAAATACTATCCCCAAATTTTACTTCTGATCATTGCCATCTTCAAGATCTTTCACCAAAAATATAAAGAAAAATTTTCTGAAATTTAGAAGATGGCTTCCTCATTAAAATTTCAGAAATAAGTTGATGGCATATTACAGCAATAAGTTCTTAAATTTTGTGGATGACAGATTGAAAATCTTCTCTCAAGATAAAACTATTTCTTTTGTAATAACATCACAATAAATTACAAGTACAATAAGCATAAATGGTTATAAACTCTCTTGCTTTTAGGAAGGAAGAAATGTAGACAAGATGAATGAATTCAGAATTTTGATTCAAATTTATTTGAAGCTCTATTTAATGTTATGAAACTGTAGGGACATGTTTCACCAATTGGAGCATCTGTACACTCAAAATTTAGATGAAAGACTTCAAAGGACACCATTTGAATTTACAATATCATGAAAACTCGTGACTTTTTGTCAAACAACACTTCAGGCACCTCTCCCTCGCCTATCCTGTGCATAAGGTGCATCACAGGTGCCTCCCCTGCAACCTGGAAATGTCCATGCCATTTATGGGGCGCTGAGGAGCCAAATTTAGGTGCATCAATGCCTCCTCTGCGACATGGTAAATTCTCATACATATTTTAAGGCACATGTTTCTCTCTGTTATGTTCGGTCGAGTTTTTTTCGTCTTCTCTTTTACTTAATTTCTATCATCAAGCTTTAAACGTTCGAACAAATTTTACACCAATTAAAATATGAATTTTTTAGTGACTTGATTTTTATACTGATCCGTATTTTGTTAATAGATCGATGTCGTAACTTTGAGAAGAGTAATTGGAGCTTAAGATGCGAACTGTTGAGTTTTTGTAAACAATGATTGTATTTTTGTCGGGGTGTAACAAAAAGGAAAAAACAAGATTATATGTGAAGCATACTAAGATTTTGGAAAGATTGGGGAATAATTGTCAATTTGAGCGTGATATAATTTGTTTCATACTATATTTTAACTTTTAATAGTAAATAATTTTGGAAAGAGTGGTGAATAACTGTCAATTTTAGCGTGAAACAGTTTGTTCTATACTATAATTTAACTTTTAAACATTAAAATTTAATAGTATATAACTTTTTTTACCAAAAAAAAACCTAAGGCGGCATCACCTTCATTCAATCTTCACAAAAAAGATAGAACTCCAAAGACCCGAACTATTAATTTTTGTGATTTTGAGAATTTTAAGTTTTGAGGACTTGAAAATTCATGCTTAAATTTGATATATGCATGTGTAAATTTAATCTAGATTGACATGATTTATTAAAAAGTATAGTAAAACTGCTTCAATTTACAGTCAAGCTAGTGCTAAACCACTCAAGGAACCTCTGTATTTACTATTTTATGTGCTTACCCCATAATTTCTAATGAAATAATAAATATTTAATTTTAGAATATTTGAGTTCTTCATGTGTATTCCAGTCAAATCTTTCAATGACATTGATAGCTCATAAGGGCACAAAATAGACACAGATTCTTACAACCTGAGCTAATGTTTAAATCCTTCATATATTGATCATGACTTCGTGACAAAAACACAAATGTTTAATTCAAATTTATTGGGATCCTCTGAATGCTACAGGGAGATTCGACGTCACCGCGGGGAAATTCGTGGCTGGTCCAGATTATGATGCATGGATCTCATGCCCTAAATCAATTGGCGTCGTCGACGCAGGTTGTCCCACCTGTGGAATCGAACTTTCCAGTTACCATAAGGTAAGATTGGTACTTTTGCCTTAACACATATTTTGCGGTGGAGGCCGTAGATTGCCCACAGGATGATCTACTTCCAACAGAGTAGATTGCCCCACGCTGGCAACATGAAATGGTAATCCGACGAGATTCAAAGCTAACAAAGCTGAAATTGAATGGTAAAATATAACAGCCGAACTACTGATTGCGAACCAAATGATTAGATGGTTCACCATAGACTAAACATGTAGAGCGCAGAAACAAAAATTAGTACATAAAGTACTACAATTGAAATGCCTAATAAATTCACATTTGCTCCAATGTAGTTCCAATTAACAATAAGTCATCAAATATTTGTTCGAACTAAGTTTCAGGGTACGGACTTTATTAGGGAAAGTTAAAGGAGCATTGAGAACAACAATCAAACCAACACAGAAGTATTAAATTAACCAGAAAAGCAACGCAAAGACATTACAAGCCGAATAACCATAAAACGGATGGAGAAGTCTACTGAAACAGCTTCCTTAAGTGCTCACCATAAAGTTCTTTCTTAAATCAGCCGCGGCGAGAGTAGTACCCAGGTAATTGGCCCCCAGTAGAATGATCGTTAGATGGACCTAAAGGACGAAGGTCGCGCTCCAACGCGGCCCCAGAAGGATATTCTACAGAATACGTAGGTTCCATGTATGCTGGACGTGCTCGGTACGAAACATGTGAATCCCTAATGCTGATGTCATCGAGCCGCCTAGATTCTAAATGTGGTGGAAGGTCATGGTGGTCCAGCAGTAACTTTCGCCCATAAGATTCGCCGGTCTCAACCAAGCGATCATCTCTATAAACATCACGACGATCTGATAAAGGATCCCTCCTGTAAGTGATATAAGGGTCAGATTGAGGGATGGCTCTGGGAGGACTACGATGCAGAAAATATGAATCTCGCCTGTCATTGTAAGGATCATGACGATCTATGAACGCTCTCTGTCCATCTCTGTAAGGAGATGAACGCACTAGCAGTATATCTCGCCCATCTCTATAAGGATCATGACGTTCTGTAGGTGGATCTCTCCTAACCCCATAAAAATCACTTCGCCCAACTCTGTAAGAATCACGTCGTTCTATGGATGGATCTCGCCCGTCTCTGAAAGAATCACGTACTGTGGGTGGATCTCGCCCGTCTCTGTAAGAACCACGTTCTATGGGTGGATCTCGTCGATCTCTGTAAGGATCGCCATGGCTTAAAAGTGGCCCATCCCGATAAGGATCGTGAATTTCTAAATATGGATACTTCCTGTAAGGATCCTCTTCCAAATTCCTATCATGGGCATATAAACGAACAGAAGATGGTAGAGGTGAGGGAACCCGTAAAGGCAGTGGTTCCCGCACTGGTAAAACTGGGATCCTCCTTTGGCGCTTATGAGAACGGTCATGATACTTGCGCTCCTCCCTCACTGAATGGAGCCTGTCCTCTTCTGCTCTACGTATCCCAAGTCTGCCTCTTAGTACAGTTGTGTGGTTCTCTGCTTTACGAATCCTGCCTGACTTTGCTAGATGCTGTCCTCTGCTCTTAGCCAGAAAAAGGTTGCACAATTTGTTGACCTGGAAAAAAAATATTGAATACAACAAAGATGATAAATCAAAATGAAAAATGTCAGAATCGTCATTCTTACTATCATGCTACCAGACTAGTCCTTGAGATTTGAGAACATATAGTCAGCCAAGGAGGTTTTGCCAAGATACCTGTACTGAAGTCAGTTTGCAATCGAACTTATTCTTTGAAAAGTAGTTATCCTTGATAACCTTCTTGAACTTCTCCTCAGCTATAGGCAAACAATCTTTCAAAACTCTGAATCGAACCTGAAACAATAACTGCCTTCAAATCAAAACTCGAGGTTCAGCACACCGTCAGTATTTATTTGACTTGCTGAATGCATAGGACAAAGCACTTGGAAAAAAATCACATCAAAAAATATGATATTATCTTTTCACTAATGAGAACCATCGAACCTGACCAACACCACAATTCAAAATCTTAGCCCAGTTACAATAATCTCATTTTTTCATAAAAATGATAAGAGAGAGAATTATAAAATAAATATTCAAATAAAGCTAATTAGCCACTCTAAATTTTGATTACAGTATTTCTTTACCCCTCTTTGGGGGCATAGTTGACCAGCAATGAGAGAAAAACAATGTCTTGTAAACTTTAGAATATATTTAAATTATACAAGTCACGTAATGTGCTTGTGAATATTGAGGAATTAATGCATTCTAGTTTATGAGATAATTTCCCATGCCCATGGGACTATCCTTAATATACAGTTGACACATTATTCTTGTGCAAGCAAATTATTCTACAATAAGCATCGTTTGGTGGTTTATGGCCTTCATTCGCAAAAAATCAAACGCTGTACAACTACTACTAATATTTTTCAGTGGATCTGCACTTCTCCTAACAGCTCATACTTGTAGACTTTTAGTCCTCTAAGACATCCAAGAGATAAGTCCTACTTGAGGACTCATAACTTGAGCTGCTGCTCAAAGTAGAATGTATTTTATGATGCTCTTTCCACTTTTCGATAGGTTTTGCCCAATTTGATCTGAGGCAAAAAGGTTTTCCCAATTTTGTCTGAGAAATCAAAATATGCTTTGAACCCTTGCCAGATTGGCTTTTAGCTTGCGACTGAATGACGTGATCGACCATATCATTCTCAACCTCAATCCCAAAACCAAAAGATAAAATACCTAAGTCACTATCCATGACTTAAATCCCAGTTAGGTTTAACTTCTTAGAGTTTCCGAGCTCGAATTCGAACATGAAAAAGTAAATAGCATTAGGCTCGATTTAGTTTGTTTAATCCCTTACCTAAAGCAGAATAAAGACAGTTTACCAAGTTAACAATGATCAACTGAAGTTTACACTTCTTAACATCTTTCCCTGCATAGAATTTACCAATCTGCCCATAGTGGCGCCTATATCATCACGCAGAAAGTTCTCGTTATCAATTACAGATTGAGCAGTATATGAAATGTATGCATAGCATATATCGTACACACGTGACACACGAACCTGAGATGGAAACTGGGATTTGAAGGCCTTCGGTTCAATGTTATAACCACCAGGTCCAGCAGATTTGTAGATGCCATTCAACAATTTCAGATCAACATCATACAGAAATAGTCTCATCCCAGGATAAATCTTTTCCACCGTATCTTTCTTGCTTGCCGGCAACCCAAAAACCCTATATCGAAAACAGTCTTCCTTTGTCGTAGAACTACACATGAAAATCATTCCCATGCTCTCAACTCGCTCTTTAACCTTTCTCTTGTGTGATGATTCTGGCTTATGTTCGTCGGTAGATTTCAACTTCTTTGAGATCGCTGGTTGCACCTTCTTTCTACTCCTTCCGGTGGATTTATCCACCTCCTCTTTCAAACCTGCTTTCACTTTCTCAGTAACAGGCTCTTGAGTGGTTCCTCCACCATTTGTTATTTCTTTTTCTTCTTCTGCATTTTCTTTTTTCTTAACATCATCTTCTGTTTCCACATGATCTTCTATTGACTCATCTTCGCCTGTTTGTAACTCGACATTATTCTCATCTTTGTCAACTGTATCTCCTTCATTGACTTCTTCGAGATTTTCTTCATCATCTTCCCACATGCTTTCTTCAGAATAAGTTTCATCATCTTCAGAACTACTTGGCTCCTCTTCAGCCGAATTATCATCATTTATTTCTGTCATCATCTCATTTTCATCATTGTCCACCGTAATTGCATTTTTTATTTCTAAATTGTGAGTTTCTTCATCTTTTCCACTTTCTGCCTGGTCAAGTGATATTTCTATTTTATCTTCACCTTGAACTGCAGCCTTGGGTGGTGCCTGGTCAAGTGATATTTCTATTTTGTCTTCACCTTGAACTGCAGCCTTGGGTGGTTCCACATCCACTGGCACAAGATCAGAAGTCTTTGACTGACCTAATGCATTTTCAGAAGCTTCATTCTCCTTACGCGCTTTATCAGAGCTTCTAGTAATTCTCTTGGCACGCACCATTGCCAACTCTGTGGAACCAAAGCCGATTATGCATAAATGCTTCGCTCACTGGATTGCAATATACTAAAAATAAAGACATCCTGCTTGGTAAGATTAATCCATATACACCACAAACACAAATTCTTCTGGTGAATACATGTGCATCAACCAAAGGAATCGATGCTTGCCGCTGCATCGTCCATTTTGGGCCCACAATATCTTCAATTAGACCTGCAGGATCTATAGTTCTGAGCCTTAGCCTCTAGAACCAAGGGGACCTTGAGAGCACACACCAATTGAAACTCTTGTCCCTTTAAATCCCTATCAGGATCAATACAGTAGCCACTTTATAATAATTATTTTTTTGAGCTGGTAGCCACTTCATACTTAAGCTCAAACAATCATGATATTTGGCACTCCTTTGAACGGCCAAGAATTTACCATCTCTACGTCATAAGAGTTCTTGCTATCTTAATAAATAGGTCCTAACAACAATATAAATCAATTGGAAAACTATAACCTGGGGCCATCCTAGGCGCAACGATTCACTAAGACAAGCCCAGCGCTTGAGCTCCCCTTGGAAGGTCACTCAGGCGCACTTAAAGCGCACTTGAGTTTTTTATTTTATTTAAATTGAAAAACAACGAAGTTGCGTTTTTGTTTATTTTAATTAATTACTAGTTTAAAGAACAAATGGCACAAACCCAAACAACCCAAGTTCCGGACGTAAAATAAAAGAAGGGATCGCGTAGAAGAGAAGTAGAGCACGCAGCAGCAAAAGTACAGAACGAAGAAGAGAGTGCTGCAGCGAAGACCGAGAAGTTCGTTTACCCCGTACCATTTCTGAATACAAAATCCGCCAGTAATTTCTACTTCATCTTGGACAACTACAGTAGATTGCTAGTTTGTATTTGCACGTAACATAAAATGAGTTAGCTGGACGTAGCAATGTAGCATAGTAGAGAAACCCAAAATGATGAGTTTATTTGACGACGTATATTTGATAGCTGAATTTAGTTGCATGCATGATTGCGAATTCTATTTGAGAATATTAATTTGATGGGCATCTTTTGTAAAAGTTTAAAGTTGGAAGTTGTTAGAATCGTGAGACATGATAATATTTTTAGTTTTCACGCGACTTGTCCCGTGCAATATTATGAATATCTTTCTGAATGGACACTTCACTGAATTAGGAGCAACAATACTGACAAATTTTAATCTTTATTTTTTAGTCAATGTAATTAGTATAAGTCAAATGTCATTTCCAATTGGCACTAAATTTTAGTTCCTTTATGAACTATGAAATGGTCTCCGGCCCACTGCCCACATCATTTTTGTCCAAATTTGTATGTTAAATAGGTGTATTTTCTGCATATTAATTAATTTCAAACACATGGAATCAAGAATATTCATATGTCATGGCTGGAGGCCATCGAAATGTCAAAGCATGTCCAAAATGCCCTGAGAATGTTAGAGCTGAAGTTCAAGTTTACATGTCAAAATAAAAAGAAATCATGCAGCAAATGGACATGAATCCTAATTTCGATGAATTTGTTGTGCAATTGGAAATTTTGGAAGATGATGATGTGTTTCCAATAATCCCTCGAAAAAGAAAACAACTAATGTTAAGTTCAACAGCGAGTTCCTCCGCCATCCCCTGTTTTCTCAAGTCAAAAGACAAAGACTGTTGATCCTTTTGATTATTTCTTTGTCAATAACAAGGATCAAGTTGTGAATCAAGGAAAGCAAAAAGAGCAAAAGATTCGAAGAAATACGATGAAAGTTAGAAAAAAGTGAGAGACTCTGTGGTGCAGTATTTTGTCAAATGGATGTACAATGCAGATATTCCATCCAACACTGTAAATTATGATAGCTTTAAGAAAATTTTGTAGAGCTGCATCTTAGAGTATTCATGATTGGAAGCCCCCAAGTTACCATGAAGTGAGGATAAAGAATTTAAATAAAGAAATACAAGGTACGAAAATTCTTTTGAAAGAGTATGAGGCAGACTATAAAAAAATATGCATGCTCATTAATGGCTGATGGATGCACTGATGGAAAAAATAGAACTTCGATTAATTTTTTGGTGAACAGTCCAAGAGGGACGGTATTTCTGGAATATGTGGATGCCTCCGGCTTTTCTCATACATGTATCAAGTTGTTTGACTTACTTGAAAAGTACGATGAGCAAACTGGTCTAAAGAATGTTGTTCAAGTGGTTACAGATAATGTCTCTGCAAATGTTTCAACATGTATGAAATGTGAATTCAAGTTATTACTTTCTAATAAGTATTAGATTTGTTACTTACAAGTAATAACATAAATGCGGGAAGCGTTTGATGTTAAGATTTCCACACATTCTGGACTCCACGTGCTGCCCATTGTTTGGATTTAATGCTTGAAGATTTGTTCAAAATTCCAGTACTGAAAAAGGTTTATGAGAGGAGCATGATGGTGAATGACTATATATATAATAGGCCACAAGTCTTGAACATGATGAGAGAATTAATAGGTCAAAGAGAAATGGTCAGTACGGGGAAAACTCGTTTTGCCACTGCTTTTTTGAGATTGAAGAGGTTTCAAAAACAAGTGAATTTAAGAAAGATGGTCACTTCAGAAATGTGGAACACGAGTCGATCTACGAAGGAGAAAGAAGGTAAACGTGCAACAAAGATTATATTGATGCCTTTATTTTGGAATCATGTTGTTTATGCCATTAAAGTTGGTGGCCCAATGGTTAAAGTGCTTCAATTAGTTGATAGTGAAAAAAGACCTGCAATGAGGTATATATACGAGGCTATGGATCGAGCTAAGGAGGCTATTGTTTTGTCTTTCAACAACAATGAAGAGAAGTACCAAAGGATTTTTGAAATTATCGATAAAAGGTGGACAGATTAGCTTCATAAGCTTTTGCATGCATCTGGTTACTTTTTGGTTGGCTTATGGTTCTACGACCCCACGATTGCAAGATTTTGTTGTGGGAATTCTCAACCTTGCGTCAAGTGCTTCTGGTTGTAAGCGGAACTGGAGTATGGTTAAGCATGTAAGTATTTAAATTTTAACATTGAATAGATGACTCGAGTCTTGACATAGTAATTATAATTATTACTGTGAACAATTCATGAAGAATGAATTTATTTTAAAATTTTCGCAGCTTCATTCGAAAAGAAGAAATAGGTTGGCGCAAAAGCGTTTGAAAGATCTAGTCTTCATTAAATATAACAAAGCATTGAAACGTCGATATGATTTGAGCAACAAAATTGATCCTATTTCATTGTATGATATCGATGATAGCAATGAATGGTTGATGGGAGGATTGAACGATGAAGAAAAAATCTAGTCTTTAGGGATGATGATTTGACATTGGGAGATGTAGGTCGTGCGTCTGGAGTTGGTGAACTGATTTACGGTTTTAGATCTTGTGCTTCATCTTCTTCAAACGAGATAAAGGCATCTACATCCAAAACAACCAGAAAAGGCCTATTTCACAAGAATAACACTAAATTTCTCTTAGAAAATTCCCAAGCCAACAGTGGTCAAAGCGGCGCAGTAAAAATTTCAGGTTTAATCCATTTAATAAGTGTCCAAAATTCTAAGATAAAGCCCATGATCGTGAACATAATAGTGCTGCGTGCAAAAAAAAAAAACAAACGATTATGGTATAAGGTTGGTAACCAGGCGGGTTTGGCCAAACCCGGGACACGCCCTGCTAAGAAGAAACCCACCCAGTCTCATTTTGGCCCCGCCCCGTCTAATATCGGACGGTGGTTCAATCCAGGTTGGACACATCAACCCGCCAAACATGAGGCAAAAAAAATTTGATATATCGAAATCCTATTTCGAGAAGACAAATTAAACAAAATAATGTGACATAATATCGTATACAATTACGATGTATTTATAATCAAGAACAGCAAAGTGCAAGAAACATTTATTAACAGAAATGTTGGGAGGGATAGGAAAACAAAAACAGTAACCAACCTAAAATCTGAAACCTTGATCCAAATTAAGGAGTAGTCAAGCGAAATTCATGAAGTAAAACCAAAGCTAAAGAAAAAAACGAAAGACGTCTTTTCCAAAATATCTTCAATACCCATGTTCCACTGAAAAGCCAAACACCAGAATCTCAAAAGCATACAAAACTCACCAACAATTAAGGATCTAGATTTCACCAACAGTTCAGGAAAAACAAATCGGGAACAAGCAAAAGGCAAGATCAATCAAAGAAAAATAATAATTTTAAACAATTCAACAAAGAATTCCAAAATTCGAGTCGACTTTACGTGGAACCTGATGTTAATATCCAAACGACTGCAGGCGATTCGAGGAAGCAAGTTGCTCGAGACTTACACCGTAAAGTTATCTTGATTTGGCTTGTACACACTGGGATAGACGAGCGAGCGGCTTACAGCAATTGTGAATGGTTAGGGTTAAGAGTTATTTTACCCTTATTTTAAATTTTAATTAATATAATATATACATATAGGGCAGTCCGGGGCGGGTCTCGGGCTATCTGTTTGACCGGATTTAGGCCCGACCCATTATCATTATAATTATAGAAAACGAGAAGATCCAAGGGGGGAAATGCAACTAAAGGTATAAGAGTGTGCATACACACACACAAATAAATCAGTTACATCCTACAATAGTTTCTTGTCGGTATTCTCATATCATTATCCGCGCGTGTAACATAGCTGCACATTTAACTTAATTTTTGCAAATAAACCCCAAAGGAAAAGTGTTTCATATGATATTCAAAAAATAAATCAAAATTGAAAAATCATCAATAATATTTAATTGAAATAATCAATAATATCGTATGATACAAGTGAGCATAACCAAAAAATATTTAACAATCCCAAATCAATTTTTTTTTTTAAATTTTTAAATACACAATCTAAATAAGATTGAAAATGTCATAATTAATTCGACTCATCCTACAATACAAGTGATCGAAAGCGAAATTTTTTTATCGTGCGCATAACCGAGAACATTTATAACCTTAAATCGATATTTTTTCAAATAGACAATCAAAGTCTGATTCTAATAGCCATAATCATTTGATCCCTTATACAATACAAGCGATCAAAATCGACAAAAATATTATTGTGAGCAGAACGATTTTGATTTGAGCATAAACGACAAATTTTAACAACCCTTAATTGATATTTTTTTCCAAGTAGACAATCTAAATCTTATTCTGGAAGTCATATTTGATTCGATCATTCAAACAACACTGGTGAGAAAATAGACAAAATATTTATATTTTATCGTTAGGAGAACCGAAAAAAATTAACATCCCTAAATTGGTATATATTTTCAAATACATAATCTAAATCTGACACATTAACTTCCAATCACTTCTCCACAAATCTAATTTCCACAAACACCAATTATTGTCTGCACAACAAATTATGTACTTCAATTCTAATACTAAACTATATCTAAAATCTACACAATCAAAACCAAACTGAACAAGTCAATTACGCGGCCAAGCCACCCCGGTAAATGAATTAATTTCTCGAATTACTAAAAATAAACATAAAAGGAAAGAAATTGAAACACTCAACACCAAAATAATTCCCAAATTGAAAATTTTATACAAACGCCGACAATAGATAAATAAACTACGATTCCAAGCAAAATCTATCGCTACACAGCAAATATCGAGAACACAATCAACAGAGATATTGAGCAACTTATACCTCCGGTGGCGAATATTTTCACGAGATCGAACAAACCGGGAAAATTAATGGTTATCAACTCTCTAGACGTAGGGTTTCGCGTGAAGCTACTTGTTAGTAAGAAAATGTCCGAATTAAATAGTATTTTTTAAATTATATTCGAAAATCAAGCAATTATGTATCGAAGCAGGTTTTTTTTGGTAGGCATAGATCCGTCACAAACCGAGCCGACCAAATCCGGGTCGGAACTTGATGCAATGTAAAAACTTAATGAATGAGTAAAACGTGAAAATAAACAATGGAAGAACAATAAAGTATGGAAAGTAAATTTCACCAATATTTATAGTCATTTGAACTCCTCACTTCTTCTCTTTTATCTTTAAGATAAACTAATTATACAAACTTAGTTCCGAGCACTAAATAACTTCGTAAAAAGTTTACATCGTTGAATAACCCTTACAACAAATGATTATAATAGTTGAAAATCTTTTACATGAATTTTAGAATTCATACGCTAAGATATTACTCAAATTCTTTTAGCCCATATATGTAACGTGTATAACCATTTAAATAACCTTTTCAGACTAGTTTTTTTAAGTAAAACATGAGAAATGTATTTATGCTAAGTCGTTAATAATAACATCATAAATTAAAAAAGACAAAGAGATGACATGTCCTTCTAGACCAGACAAAGAAAAAGATCTCTTAGTTAATACATGAGCAACATGATTCACTAATTTTTAAAAACAGCAAAAGAAACATGTTGAATATCAAGTTTCTTGAAATCTTCAATGATTAAATCAATAGAAAAAGAAAATGGTGTTGTAGAATTTATGGCTTCAATTATCGACAGTGTATCTGATTCAATGACGATATTACTGAGTTGTTATTCCTTTATCTAACTAAGAGCTTCCTTAACCCCTAAAGCTATATGAAACTCGATGGATTATATCTTGAAGTACCGTTTTCTTGTATCTAAGGCGTAACAGAAGTTTAAAATTTTTTGTTTTGATGTTCAAAAAATTCATTGGGTGAATGATGATTTAAAACATTCATAGGGTGTTTATATCTGTTTATCTTTGCGTATTTAACGCTAGCTGGACACCAAACCAGTTCGGGATTAGCATAATTGTTCCTTCTTGTAAATCCCTACGAATAGATCTTCTTCTTTTGACAGCCAAATCAAGTCCACGATCGGAGACTGAGTTCCTTGTTCAGGTCGAACTAGAAATCTAAATGAAATTTGCATCGAGATTGGATAACCGGAATTTCAGAAATCTGACGGCAATGCGGCGGTGGAAGTGGTCGAAATTTTCTTTAAAATTTTGTGTGGTGGCCGAAATTTTGCAAGGAGGAGATGGACAAAATTTTTGTTGCAAAAATTATTTTGTTTCATATAACTCTTAATGAAATATTTATAAAATTTGATTCCTCATCAAATCAAGAATCCTACTAGCTTGGATCAGGAAACGATTATTCCTTTATTTAAAATATCTCGTGTATGTATTTTCTACTCTTGAAAATATCATACATAATTAAATAATTATCAACTTTTGATAATACAATATATATATACATACATATATCCATACACACACACACACACAAAGATAGATATATATGTGTGTGTGCGCTTTAATTTAAATAAATTTTATTTAATCAATCAATTAATTAGTTAATATATTCTAGACTCTTCCAGAATATTTAATGAGAATTTTTACTTAGTAGTCACCACTATTAATATTATTATCTAATTAGTAGATTATAACTTTACTAAATAAATAATTGTGAACTTATTATAACTCCGATCGACGATCAGACAGTGTCGATGTGTCAAAGATAAAAATCTCATTCATTTAATGAAAAATAAAAATTTCGAAGGACAAATTTTTCTACTGATCCATTTTTTGTAGCTATTAGTTTTGTGAACTTCTTCATTACAAAAGATAGTTATACTCTCATCACCTAATTAGCTGTTAAGCTAACTTCCACATATTCCATAATATGGAATCATCTTATAAATTCCTTTATAAGCAATCTGTTTGATCTCTATCAAACTAGAGTCACAAAATTCAGCTCCTTGAACTTGACTATCTGAACGGGAACATAAAACCCAATACTTGTGTGATCCTCGATAGTTAAGGGATATAGTTAGTCATGTGTTCACAACTTCATGTGATTCAGAATAAAATTTATTTGTATTCGGGCTTACCCTAATTAGCTAATTCTTTTCACCAACCCTTGATCAAGAATGTCAGAATTAAAATCTGATTGCACCCATTGGATCATGGTAAGAGCATCTAGTAGCATCACCTCATGATCTCCTAGGTATTACTGATAGTACCTACAAGAACCTTAAGTTATGGTTAGCGTACAATACGATCCCTTCAACTTATATATCCCGATCGAATCTGCAATCATTGGTATATTGAGAGTTACAAATGAATTCAATAATAATGTGATGTATCTTTGAGTAATAACATTGACATGATATGTGCAACTGAAGAAACACATTTTCAAGCTAAACATGTCTTACTCTGACTGGAGATTCCTTGTACTTTTAACTCATCAGATCACATAGGATATCTTCACCCGTAGGCAAACTGTGAATCCCCGACTACAATGCATTGCCTCCTATGTATTTTGAAACTACGTCTAACTTTGCTACCTGATGACCCTCAATGGAGTGAGTAAACCAGTCAAAGTGCAGTGCTAGTATGATGAGCCTCCATGATGTCCCGAGTCAAAAGACTGATGGTGTACAACCATAACTACAGACTATTCCACTCGATAAGTGATAACCACTTGGACAGTTTGAGGGAGGATTTTTCAGTGTATCATCAAATGATCACTCATCTATATGAACGAACATATCCATGTCCTTACCAATGAAACATAGTGTTTACATCACATATGCAAGTCTCAAGCTCAAACGACATTTATTATTATTTCATGCGGCTGATTTGTCTAGGAATCTGTTTAGAATATACATTACACTTTCTAATGAGTTTCATGAGAGAGCTTAAAATTTATTTAAGAATGAGTTTACTTCATTTACGGGAAAAATATATATCTAAACATAATGAAAATTTGAGAGAATCAAACAAGAACATAACAAGTGTCATTTCAAATTAAACAAATTAATTACTAAGAACAAAGATGTGTTATCAATAGTGGTAAAAGATGTGGAGAAACAAAATGATACTTCTACAAAGAATGAAATAAAATGGAGTAAGACCCGAAGTGTGAACAATTCAAATAAACAAAATAAGAAGGTCATAAGAAAAAACAAGACAATTATCAAATAGATTAATCAACGTCAAATCTTATGATGAAAAAGAAATATGTAAATTAGATATGATGATGAGATTACTGAATTTAATCGAACAAAAGAAGCAAGAAAAATCAAAAAATAAAATGAAAAAAATATTGAATGATTCAAAAATAAAACAAGGAAAAGATTGTTTGACACTTTCTAAGTTGACAACTTTGTCAAACCTTACTTGTCACATAAGAAAAACCGTGCAATTGTTTGACACTTTCTAATTTGAAACCGCCAAAGAGACCGTCCAATGTCTCTCTCTCTTTCTCGAGTTCTCAGCCCTTAAAACCAGAACAAGTTTTAGACTCGGACTCACAGAGCAAAAGGATCCCATCAATGGAGGAGAAGAATGAGAAGAAACTCAGTATCCTTGTGTTTCCATGGATTGCACATGGCCATGTATTCCCCTATCTTGAACTATCCAAGAATCTGTCGAACAAGAACTTCCACATATACTTCTGTTCTACAGCCATCAACCTGGATTCGATCAAGAATTCACTTCATGAAGGATCTTCAATCCAACTAGTTGAACTCCAATTACCATCATTCCCTGATCTTCCCCCGCACTTCCACACTACCAAAAACGTGCCCCCAAAACTCATGCCTAGGCTTTTTAAGGCTTTTCAAATTTCTAAATCCAGCTTCACTGATATCATCGACAATCTGAAGCCGGATTTGATGATATACGATGTTTTTCAACCATGGGCTGCAAAAATTGCCTTGTCGATGAACATTCCTGCAGTCCATTTCGCCACCACTGGGGCTGCAGCATATTCATTTGGTTATCATAGGTTCACAGCTAAAGATTCAACCTTCCCATATCCAGCAATGTACTTTAAGGACTACGAAAGGAAGGCATTGCAAGCTGAGATTGGACGGATTAAAATAAATGAGGATGAGAAAGATGGATCATTTGGCCACTTCAAACTATCTGATGACATTGTTTTGATGAAGACATGCAGGGGAATCGAAGGGAAGTATGTGGATTATTTGTCTGTTTTGTGCAAGAAAAACGTAATACCTGTTGGTCCACTTGTCACAAAATCTAACAATGAAGAACATGGTTCGGAGATTGTGGAATGGCTAAGTAAGAAACCTCATTTTTCAACCGTGTTCATTTCTTTTGGCAGTGAAAACTACTTGTCTAAGGATCAAATGGAGGAGATAGCAAAAGGGTTGGAGCTTTGTGATGCAAACTTTATATGGGTAGTAAGATCTCCTGTCGGAGAGACGATTAACATTCACGAGGTATTGCCGATGGGGTTTCATGACAGAGTAAAAGAAAGGGGTCTTATTGTGCAGGGATGGGCACCACAAGCTAAAATCTTGGCACACAAAAGTGTAGGTGCTTTTGTGAGTCACTGTGGGACGAGTTCTATAATCGAAAGCTTTTATTTTGGCGTACCAGTTATAGCGGTGCCATTGAAACTCGACCAGCCTTTGAACGCTAGAGTTGTGGTAGAAACTGGAGCTGGTGTTGAGGTTGCAAGAGATGAAGATGGAAATTTAAGGAGAGACGAGTTCGCGAATGCTATAAATAAGGTTATACTGGAGATGAGTGGCAAAAAGTTGAGGCTTAAAGCTATGGAATTGAGTGAGAGGATGAAAAATGAAGAAGAAGGGGCCGTGAATGAAGCAGCAGAGCAGTTGTTGAAGCTTTGCATGAAGTGTAAGCAACGGAGCTGAGGATATTACTGGTTATATTCATACACAGTATTACTTTGATGCAGCAAAGTTTTTCATTGGTGAATGATCTATTTTAAGTATAAATTATGCCCATATTTGCTTGGAACTCGAGGTAAAAGAAATTATGGTCATATAAATCAGATAAATGAATTTGTTTGAGGAGGTAGCGTTTGGTAGAACAAGTCAACTAGAGACAATAATCTCTCATAAATAAGACTGGTTGATCACATGTTAAGATTCGGACATGTAGTTTATTGACCAAAATTGTTGACAAGAAAATTGTGCATGTGTTCATACATGTCGTCCAATACGAAGTTCGCACTACCGTCCAAATGGTGGCTAACAAAGTTTGAATTTATATCTTTTCACATTTGAAGAGTTTGCTATACATAGAGCTCATTTGCTTTATATCTCATCCAAGCTTTCTAATCATTCCAAGATCAAGAGAGAAGAAAAAATTGAGTGTTATTATTGTGTGAGTTAGAGAAAATATTTTCGTGGTTATACTCGGAATTGAGATTATGAGAGATTGAGTGTTGTCTCATTTTCAACACCATATAGATACTTTTCAGGACAAAAGAAAACCATGGCATACTGGACCAACTATTCAATCTGGAACCCAATGTCCTATTAAAAATTAAAAATATTAAGCTGGGTGAACTGTATGATAGTATGACCAAAACTAGCAAATCTCCATACTGTGAAATTGAGTTTTCTGGGATCCGATCGGGAACTGAAAGTCGTATCAAAAGTATTAAGTAAATTTGTTTTAAATGTTTCCACGAGATTTCTTGAATTATGAAATTGCAATTGGAACAAATTCTTCTTATACTTGGAGTGCATATGTCTCGCACGTGAGTTGAATCACAGCTCAATCATTGCAAATTGGAATATAATTATTTCAACTATCCTTGAAAGAATCAAACCCAATATTCGTCTTCAAAATACATTAAATGATCGGATCGGATTTGTTAAACCTTCATTTTCATACATATGGGACAAACTGTGCATGGTTTACGTTTTATTAGTTTACATTTTCTATCTTGAAATCATCAAAATGGCTCATTTTGCTGGCGGAAAACACTAAATATGTCGGGTGATGCCATCAAAGAACTCATTCAACGCATCAAAACAAAAGAGGACGTCCGATATATATCAAAACAAGAGAGACCCTTAAAAGTTAAAACTACAGTACCATCAAGCAGAACAAAGTTTAGACCGAGTTTATTGAATGAAAAGTTCTCTTTAATGGAGGAAAAATGTCATAGTAAATTCAGCATCCTTATGTTTCCATGGATTGCATATGGCCATGTCTTCCCTTATCTTGAACTATCCAAGCATCTGTCAAAAAAGAATTTCCATATATACTTATGTTCTACAGCAATCAACCTTGATTCAATCAAAAATTCACTTCAGCAACAATCTAATTCAAATTATTCAATTCAACTAGTTGAACTCAGATTACCATCATTCCCTGATCTTCCTCCGCACTTCCACACGACGAAAAGCGTCCCCCAAAATCTCATGCCTAGGCTTTTTCAGGCCTTTCAAATGTCTGTCACCAGCTTCACTGATATCATCAACAATCTGAAACCGGATTTGCTTATTTACGATGGATTTCAAACGTGGGCAGCGAAATTGGCCAAATCCATGAACATTCTGGCCATCCATTTCGCCACCACAGGAGCCGCAACATATTCATTTGCTTATCATGGGTTCAGGTGTAAAGGTTCAACTTTCCCTTATCCGGCGTTGTACCTTAAAGACTACGAGAGGAAGGCGTCGCGAGCTGAGGTTGCTCAACTTAAAAGAGATGAGGATGATAAATATTCATTATTTGGCCACTTTGAACTATCTGATGACATTGTTTTAATGAAGACATGCAAGGGAATTGAAGGGAAGTACGTGGATTATTTGTCTGTTTTGTGCAAGAAAAACGTGGTACCTGTTGGTCCACTTATCACACGATCGGACAATGAAGAAAATGGTTCGGAGATAATGGAATGGTTAAGTACGAAACCCCAGTTTTCAACTGTGTTCGTTTCTTTTGGCAGTGAAAACTACTTGTCTAAAGATCAAATGGAGGAGATAGCAAAAGGGTTGGAGCTATGTAATGTCAACTTCGTATGGGTCGTAAGATCTCCGGTTGGAAAGATTATTAACATTCATGAGGTAATGCCCAAGGGGTTCCTAGATAGAGTGAAAGAAAGGTGTATGATTTTGCAGGGATTGGCGCCACAAGCAAAAATCTTGGCACACAAAAGCGTAGGTGCTTTTGTGAGTCACTGTGGGATGAGTTCTATCATCGAAAGTCTTTATTTTGGCGTACCAGTCATAGCGGTACCGCTGAAACTCGACCAGCCTTTGAATGCTAGGTTCTTGGTAGAGGCTGGTGCTGGTGTTGAGGTTGCAAGAGACGACGATGGAAATTTAAGTAGTGACGAATTCGTGAATGCGATAAATAAGGTTATTGTGGAGACATATGGTGAAAAGTTGAGGCTTAGGGCTATGGAGTTGAGTGAGAAGATGAAAAATGAAGAAGAAGAGGACATGAATGAAGCAGCGGATCAGCTGTTGCGGGTTTGCATGAAGTATAAGCAGCAGCCTTGAGGATGTTATATGGCTATGTAAATCAGTTCATTAATTTTTAAATTTAATAAAATATTTAGTTATCCATGTATATTACTTTGAATTTATAGAAAATGTTGCATTTAATTTTCGTGATGACTGATAATTAATTTTTTTTATTGATTTAATTGATTTTGTTCAAAGTGACTCAACCCCAAAGAATTTAACTTACAGTGCAAGAGATTGCCGTCAATGGAGGCAAAAGGTGAAAGTAAACTCAGCATCCTAATGTTTCCATGGCTTGCACATGGCCATGTATTCCCTATCTTGAACTATACAAGAATTTGTCAAACAAAAACTTCCATATATATTTTTGTTATACGGCCATCGACCTGGATTTGATCAAGAATTCACTTGATGAACGATCTTCAATTCAAGTAGTTGAACTCCAATTACCATCGTTCCCTGATCTTCCTCCGCACTTCCAAACGAGGAAAAACATCCTTCCAAATCTTATACCAAGGCTTTTTCAAGCCTTTCAAATGTCTGTCTCCAACTTCAGTGATATCATCAGCAATCTGAAGCCTGATTTGCTAATTTACGATGATTTTCAACTTTGAGCTGTTGAAGTTGCTGTTAGAGTAGCAAATCAACTTGTGGCTTGAGCTTTTAATGACTCTATTGTAAAACGGTCTTTATTTTAATAATATTTTACAATTTTATTCAGTTATGACGTTATAATTTATATGTATACTCATGCAAGCTGCATAAATAAAGTCCTGAATATATAATAGCTACCATGAGGTCTGCCTTGCAACGTAAGATCATGAAACTCATTAGTAAATGTATCATATATTCTAAACATGTTTATAGTCAAATTAGCCGCCTAAAATAAGGATAAAAGTTGAGCTCAAGACTAGCATCTGTTATGTAAACATAATGTTTCATTAGCAAAGACATGAAGATGTCCATTTATACAGATGAGTGATCATATGATGATGCACTGAACCCTCCCTCAGACAGTCCAAGTGGTCTCACTTATCGGGTAGAATAGTCTGCGGTTATGGTTGTACACTATCAGTCATTTGACCCAGGACAATGTAGGGGCTATACGTACGAGCGTGCACTTTGATCCGCTTTTCTAGCCTCTTAAAAGTCATCAGGTGGCGAGGATGGGTGTAGTTTTGAAATACGTAGGAGCAAATACATTGTAGTTGGGGGTTCACCGTTTGCCTACGGGTTAAGATATCATGTGATCTGATTACTTAATAGTACAAAGAATCTTTGGCCAGAGCAAGAAATGTGTTTTAGGAAAATGTGTTTTCATAATTGTATATATCATGTCACTATTAGTACTCAAAGATAAATCACATCGTTATCGAATTCATATGCAACTCTCGATATACCAATGTTTGCAGATTTGATGGGGATATATGTGTTGAAAGGACCGTATTGTATGCTAACCATAAGTTAAGGTGCTTGCAGACACTATCAACGATACCCAAGGGATCATGGGGTGATGCTATCAGACGCTCTTACCATGATCCAATGGGTGAAATCATAAATGAGTTCTGACATTCTTGGTTAAGAATTTGATAAAAAGAATGGGGCTAATTAGGGTAAATCCGAATAAGAATAAATCTTATTCTGAATCACATAGAGATGTGAACCCACAGCTAGTTGTATCCATGAACTATTGAGGGTCACACAAGCATCATATTATGTGTCCCGTTGAGAAAGTCAAAGTTCAAGAAGTTGAATTTGACGATTATAGTTTGATGAAGATCAAACAAGATATTTATAAAATGGGTTTATAAGATGATTCCATAGGATGGAAGAAATGGAAGTTAGCTTAATTGCTAATTAAGGAAGGAGAGTAGAACTGCCTGTTTTGATGAAAGAGTTCACTAAACTAGCATCTGCCCAATATGGTAAGCGAAAATTTTGATTTCGAAATTTTCGTTTTTCATTATATCATTGATACATCGGCGCTATCGGATCGTCGATCGGGGTTATAATGAGTTCGAAATCATTTATTTAGTAGATTTAGATTCTACTAATTAAATGATGGTTCGAATAGTGGTGACTAATAACATGTGCAAATTCTCATAAAATGTTATAAAGAGGTCTAGAATTAATTAACTAATAAGTTAATTAATTAAATTAAATAATTATTATTTAATTTAATTAATATGTCTATGCATGTATTAAAAGTGCATGTATAGATATATTAGTGTTTAATTATATACACTTTCTATGGAGATATAAAATATGTATATATATTTGAGACAAATATTAGGAATCTTTGTGGGAGAGGGACTCTTGGTGGGATCAGGAGTCACACTCTATAGATATACCATAAGGGTTTATAATATATACCGGAATTTTTGAACACAACACAAGTACAAAATTCATCAAACCTTCATCCCCTTCCTTGGAAATGTTTCGGCCATCCCATAGGTTTTGGAAAAAAAATATTTCGGCCACTTTGTGTTCTTCCATCGACGTGCTTCTGTCGCTGCACCAATTCAAGATTTTGGAAATTATGACGTCACAATCTCAATGCACAAATCACTTACAATTTCAAAGGCAATCCAAGCGAAGAATGTAGCATCTGATCGTGGATCAGATTTGACAATCAACCGAAGGGAGATCCATACGAAAAAAGTTACAAGAAAGGTTATCTCTACTTAAAAACCAGAATAGTTTAGAGCCAAGCGTAATATACGCGCGGGTAAAACATGTATACGTTCTATGAATGGTTTTAAACATACGAAGCCCAAGGTCTGTTTCGAATGTCGAAAAAAAAATTTAAACTCCTGCTGCGCCTTGGGGAGAAAAAGGTGTCCTAACAATTGCCTCATCGATGAACATTCATGCAGTCCATATCATCACCACCAAGCTGCAACATATTCATTTTTGTCACGCCTCGAGACCGAGATTGGTTGATATCGACATTGTTTCACAATCACACAATTTATAAAAAAAAAACAAGCTTCATAGTAATCAAATATTCAAACCAGCCTATTTCATAAAAATAGATAATCGTCTTTACAATGTGATTCAAAACAAAATATAGAAGTGAATTATAAACTTAACAAAATCGAATTATCAACTATGCTTGATCATGAACTGGTTCTTCATCATCATCCTCAAAACATGACTTGCTCATCCTCATCTAATCGATCTTCATTCTTATCTGGAGAGAGAGAGAGTAAAGGGTGAGTGTTGATGGAAACACTCAGTAAGTGGGAGTCTATCGTACACTACAAATACCAAGAATATGCATAAAAAATCATAACTTCGATTATAAGCATGTTAAATCCAATACTAACAAATTACTGAAAATCTTCTCATTTTTAATGGTCTACTGATCAGTCCTCTATATGTTACTTCTCTAATGTGCGAGCACAAATAAATGGTTATTATACCCCAAAGCACCATGTTCATATCAAATCAAATCAAACATCGAAATTTCCTTTGCTATTTCTAACCACTCGAATCATTACGGTACATTTAAAATAATTGAAGCATGCTTTCAAATATCATAACTAATATCGAATAATAAATGAATTTCAAAAATATCATATCAAATATAAATGAATATTTATCATGCCGATCGAGTTTTCGAAGACATACATAATAATTTTTGGAAAACATTAAGCACATTTACAAAGGAAAAATTATGTGGTCAAACTTTATAAAGAATATACAGATAAAACCCACTTGATATTGATTTTAAGAAAATCTATGAAGAATACTCGTAGTCGAAATACTACGAACTTGGGCAAAACCTTCTCAAACTTGGACAAGAATCGGCTGTTGCAGGGGCTTCGAAATGGACAGGGACTGGAAAATGGGCTTCCTCTTGTTCGCAAATTATTGCTCAAAATGTTTGGTCTTCACAATTTGCTTATCATGGGTTCAAATGTAGAAATTCAACCTTATCCGGTGGTGTACCTTAAAGACTACGAAAAGAAGGTATTGGAGGCTGAGATTGATCTACTTCAAAGAAATGATGAGGACAAAGATTATGCATTTGGCCCTTTGAAACTATCTAATGACATTGTGTGATTATGATATGCAGGGGAATTGAAGGGAAGTACGTGGATATTTGTTGTTTTGTGCGAGACCACTTATCACGCAATCTTACAATGAAGAGAAAGGTTCGGAGATTGTGGAATGGCTAAGTAAGAAACCCCAGTTTTCAATGTCGTTCATTTCTTTAGCTGTGAAAACTACTTGTCTAAAGATCAAATGGAAGAAATAGCAAAGGGTTGTAGCTTTGTAATGTCAACTTCATATGGGTTGTAAAATGCCCTGTTGGAGAAACAATCAACATCATGAGGTAATGCCGAAGGGATTTATTGATATTATTAATGGAAAGGGCATGATTGTGCAGGGATGAACGTCACAAGCTAAAATCTTGGGACCCAAAAGTGTAGGTGCTTTCGGGAGCCATTGTGGGATGAGTTCTGTAATGGAAAGATTTTATTTTGGCGTACCAGTTATAGTTGTACCGTTGAATCCGACAGCTTTTGAATGATAGGTTTGTGGTAGAGGCTGGTGCTGGTGTTGAGCTTGCAAGAGATGAGGATGGAAATTTCATGGGAGATGATGTTGTGAATGCGATTGATAAGGTTATTGTGCAGCCGAGTGGCAAAAAGTTGAATGAAAAGATGAAAAGTGAGGAAGAAGAGGCCATCAATCAAGTAAAAGAGCATCTCTAGCAGGTTTGCATCAAGTATAAGCAGTAGGCTAAGGAAATATTGCAGTGCAAATTAGGTAAATAATATTTCTTGTTATCGTAGATAAACATTGAATTTGAGATCATAAATCAGTTTTGTTATCCTATTTGAGCATGATGCATGGAATCCTTTTATATTTGATATATAGGAATTGCATTCTTCTATCGATGAGTTAGTTTTAATTTATCGATATTATGGTAGCTTTTGCTATTTATAGCATGTCATGTTATTAGATATGAAAAATATTTTGTGTTTCCAATGAAATGTGATTTTGATGATCACATAGTACTTTTTATTTTGTTCTACATAGAAATTTTGGGAAATAGATAAAATGGTCATATGTTTTCTGTTTTGGTCTTTTAATTAATAAAATTTTGGTTTTCGTCGTGTAAGTTATGTCATATTTTGGTTTGTGGTCTTTTTTGCTGAATTGCTTACATAGCACCAGAATATGATGATGTGGCGTCGGAATATGATAGATGTGACAAAGAAAATGCTCTCATATCTGATATGTCGGAATATGATGATGTGACAAAGAAAATGCTCTCGTATCTGATATCACTTCATCATTCGATAAAAAACCAAATATCAAAACACAACCTAACTTGCAAGGCCAAAATTTAAATGTTTATACTCACAAGACCAAGATATAAAACAGACAAATTTAAAGAATCGATTTTACTATTATCCCTAGAAATTTTGAACAGTTTATAAATTTAAACTAAATAAGATATGATTTACCTATCTAACCACTTAAAAAGTGGGACAGGNTTACTGCCGATCAACCCCTAAATGTTATTAAAAATAAGCAAAATATTTTTTTTTCTTAAATGCCTTTATAATAAGTTATTATACTTAATCAAATCATAATAAGAAAACTGGCTAATTATGATCTTAAAAACATGTCTGTCAGTTGTGGTTTTGGGTTAATCACTAGACTCCGTGTCATATATAATCATTTAGATTATAAAGCCTGATCCATAGTGTAAAATTCCTCTTCTACAATTTTTTTAAAAAAATCAGTGTTCTAATAGAACTACTTATTAGTGCACAATGAATTAAGAATGTATGGCATACACTTACTGCCGATGCAATGTATCAGTGGAATCTCAAATAGCATGAATGACACATAAAGTAACCAAAGAAGAAATTTATGTTTATGCCTATAAGAATGACCAATGCTCATCAATCTCCACTTTGGTTATGTTTCAGCCTATATGATCTGCCTTTCCAACTCTTTTTGGCTGCTCTCCACCCAATCATTTATTCATTGGTAACATTAACCAAGCTCAGACAATGCTCAAACTTGGATAATGTCAGGACTTTAGTTAAGACATCTACTGGATCATCCCCAGGTTTGCAATGAATTCTCTAATGAAGTAAGCCTCAATGTCAATGTGTTTTGACTTTTCATGGTACATAAAGTTTCTAATGAGATGTATGACGCTTTGAATGTCATGGTACACTGTCAACTTCTCATATTTGAAACCTAATTCTTTTGCAAAATCATGAAGCCAAATTCAATCTTTTATTGTTTCAGGCTCAGCCATATACTCTGCCTTCCTTAGTGGTAGATAATGTCGTCACCTTTTGCAAGCATGATTTCCAGCTGATAGCTCCACCATAAGACTTGAAAACATAACTAGATAAGGAATTCCTTGTATCTAAGCAACTTGCATAATCGGAGTCCACATAACCTTCAATCATGGACGTTGGATTACTCATTTCCTCATACAATATTCCTCTGAATTTTGTTCCTTTCAAGTACCTCATGATCCATTTCAAGGCTTCCCATTGAGCCTCTCCTTGACAAGCATTAAAACCACTAGTCATGTTAATTACATAAGCCAGGTCTGGTCTTGTACAGACCATGCAGTACATTATGCTTACAACCACATTTGCATATGGAGCTTTCCTCATGTATTTTGTCTCCTCCTCTGTTTTGGGTGATTGTTCTGCAGATAGATGAAAGTGTTGGGCTAATGGTGTGATCAATGGTTTTGCTCCAGTCATACTGAACTTCTCTAACACTTTGTTTATATAAGTTTCTTGAGTTAGAAATAGCTTCCCAACACTTCTATTTCATTTAATGTCAATTTCCAGAATCTTACTAGCTTGGCCCATGTCTTTCATTTCAAATTCAGACTTCAGTTTCTCTTTGAGTCTGTCAAGTTCCATTACGTGTTTGCTAGCAAGCAACATGTCATCCAAATATAGAAGAAAAAACAACAATTGGTTTTCTGTCATAGCATATCTCCAATATACACAACTGTCAAAGTTTGATTTCAAATATCCAATACTTTCCACGAATTGATCAAACTTAATACCACTGTCTCGAGGACTAATTTAGACTATAAATGGATTTCTTTAATATTATCCCCTCCTTGTATAAAACCATCCAACTATTCCATTTAAATTGTTTCTTGGAAGTCTCCATGTCAAAAAACCGTCTTCACATCCATTTGATTCAATTCATATCCTCTTGTACGACAAATGACATTACAATTCTGATGGAGGTTTACTTCACAACTGGTGAGAATATCTCATTATAGTTCATCCCCTCTTTTTGTTGGGGAATTACACCCGAAGTGATTCCGATCACGATGATAATAGTACCCAAAAAATGCGGAATAAAATAACCAACAAGAACACAAAGATTTACGTGGTTCACACAATATAGGCTACATCCACGGAGCACTGCAACTTTTATAACTGGAAGAAATATTACAACAAGTGTATACACCAATACACTCAATCTTTCTCACACTCTCAACCCGAGTATACCGAGAAAATAATTTCTCTAACTCACACATAGAGAATTCCCGCACTCAAGAAAAAATACACTCTTTTTTTCTATACTTTCTCTTTTTATCAAAGCTGAAAAGCTTTTGATTTTGGGATACAATAACTGAAGAAATTGAGCTCTATTTATAACTAATTCCCTCGTTCAGTTTTATAAAATTAATCGATGTGGGAAATGATTTTATTATTATTTTATTTAATGTAGGTCCCACCCCACTAAATAAAATCTTACCTAACAATTCTCCCACTTGATGACTTGATTTCAATCATGTCTTCACATCATCAGTGCAGCAGCTCATACCTCCTTTGTTAGTCCAAGAGACCAACTGAAGTCAAACACAACTTCAGTTTTTCAATGATAACAGTCTTCGTGAGCATATCAGCTGGATTCTTGCTTCCAGGAATCTTTTCAAGCTTGAAGACTCCATTCACCCGATCTCTAAGGATCCTCATTCCAAGGATTTGTTTTGCAGCACCCAAATCCTTCAAAGCAAATTCCTTGGATAACCCTTTCTCGAGTTTATCAATCTCCTCCAGACAAGCTCCTGCTATCAACATATCATCTACATATATCTGTAGTATGATATAATAACCATCAAGCTTCACATAACAACAGTGATCAGCTTGATACCTCAGAAAACCATCATTATTCATTACACCATCAAACTTCTTGTACCACTGTCTTGGAGATTGTTTGAGACCATACAAGCTCTTCTGAAGTTTGCACACCATTTTCTCTTTCCTTCGTACTTCAAATCACTGTGATTGATTCATTTCTTCATCTAGTTTTCCATGAAGAAACCTCGTCTTTACATCTAACTGTTCCAGATGTAAATCTTCTTTTACCATCAATCCAAGTACACTCCTGATAGTAGTTAACTTTACCACCAGAGAGAAAATATCAGTGTAACCAATGACTTCTTTTTCACTTTTTACACCAAGTATTTCTTTGTACCGCTTGCGACCGTCATGTTCTAACCGGTACTCCCACTTGCTATGTAAAACCTTTTTACTTTCAGAAAGTTATGACAACTCCCACATGTGATTGGATGACAGTGAATCCATCACATCTTTCATGGCTAACTCCCACTGTTTAAAGGTCTCAAATATCCGATTTATTTTTCACAAAATAAACCCAAAATTTCCTGCTCGAATCGTCAACAGTAGTGCCATAATATCTTGAGTGATCTCCAAGGGATGTCACAAGAGATGGTCCACATATATCAGTATGTGCCAGCTCCAAATCCGCTGATTTCGGTTCTCTAACCTCTTTTGAAAAGCTCACTTTTTTCTGCTTTCCAAAAAATACAGCTTCACACAGCTTGTGTTCAACGATCTTTAATTCCGGTAGCTTTGCGTTTGAAACAAGCATCTTCATTCCCTTCTCACTCGTATCCCCAAGCCTACTATGCCATAGACTTGAATTAGCTCCAGCATCCACAGCCGCTAATTTATTTCTCAAACTTGAAGTCATATAAAGTGTTCCAGTTTTCTTTCCTCGAGCAACAATCATGGCTCCCTTTTTCATTTTCCAGGGACCATCACCAAAGGTCATCTTATGACCTTCGTCGTCAAGCTGTCCCACTGAAATCAGATTGTGTGTCAACTTTGCTACATGCCTTACTTTGTTGATTTTCCAGACAGATCCATTTGTCATCTTCATCCGGATATCTCCCATACCAATTATTTCCAAAAGTTTTCCATCAGCTAGGAAAACTTTTCCGTAATCTCTCGCAATATAATTATCGAATACATCACGATTACCAGTGGTATGAAACGAAGCTCCCGAGTCCATAACCCAAGAATCAACCGGGCTTTCCATGGATAGTAATAGAGCATCATGTACCTCCTCAGTAACAACATTAGCGTGGTTCTTTGTTGATCTGCAATTCTTTTTCAAGTGACCAGTCTCACCACAGCTCCAGCACTTCACATTCTTTTCAAAGTTGCTTTTGTCTTTTCCATTTATTGATTTGGATCTACCATGCCATTGGTTAAAACTCTTTTCGCCACTCCTGCCGTTTCCTCTATTATCGAGATTTAGAGCAGATCTCAATGATGTTCCTTCACCCGAATCCATCCTGCGAACTTCTTCAGCAAGAATTTGATCTTTGACATCATTGAATTGTAGCTTTCTTTTTTCAACAGAGTTGCTAACCGCTGCCCGCATTGCTTCCCAATTGTCTGGTAAAGACGCCAAAAGAATAAGTGCCCGAATCTCATCATCAAATTTAATTTCAACCGATGTCAGCTGTGAAACAATGGTGTTGAATTCATTGATGTGTTTAGCCACCGATGCATCTTCTCTCATCTTCAAGTTAAATAATTTTTTCATGAGATGTACTTTATTATTTACTGATGGCTTTTCGTACATGTCCGACAAAATGGACATCATCTCCTCCGTTGTTTTTGCCTCCGCCATGTTATGTGTCACGTTCTTCGTTAGGGTCAATCGTATTACACCTAACACTTGTCGGTCAAGAAGCTTCCAGTCATCATCCTCCATCTTTTCCGGCTTCTTTCCAGATAGAGGTTGATGCAACTTCTTGCTATACAAATAATCAATAATTTGTAGTCGCCAGAACGTAAAATCTGTACCGTCGAAATTGTTGATTCCCGGTCCCGATCCATCATCTCCGGCCATCACTTCTCTAGCCTTAACAAAAAATCTAAAAAATCTTTTCTGATGTGTAAGATCAGACAAAGCTGCAACCACAGAGCATACTCAGAATTTTTAAGAATTTTCACAACAAGGCTCTGATACCAGTTGTTGGGGAATTACACCCGAAGAGATTCCGATCACGATGATAATAGTACCCAAAAAATGCGGAATAAAATAACCAACAAGAACACAAAGATTTATGTGGTTCACCCAATATAGGCTACATCCACGGAGCACTGCAACTTTTATAACTGGAAGAAATATTACAACAAGTGTATACACCAATACACTCAATATTTCTCACACTCCCAACCCGAGTATACAGAGAAAATAATTTCTCTAACTCACACAAAGAGAATTCCCGCACTCAAGAAAAAATACTCTCTTTTTTTCCATGCACTCTCTTTTTATCAAAGATGAAAAGCTTTTGATTTTGGGATACAATAACTGAAGTAATTGATCTCTATTTATAACTAATTCTCTCGTTCAGTTTTATAAAATTAATCGATGTGGGAAAAGATTTTATTATTATTTTATTTAATGTGGGTCCCACCCCATTAAATAAAATCTTACGTAACACTTTTTGGGTGAACACCTTGTCAAAGTCCGGCCTTATATCTCATTCCTTGAACAACTTGAATAGGATATTTCACTTTAAATTCCATTTGCACCCATGTTTCACTAAAGTCCATGTTTTATTCTTCCTCAATGAGTGCATCTCTTCTTCCATTGGTCCAATCCACCTCTCACTATTTTTGCAGCTGATGGCTAGTGCAAAATCCAGTGGCTCTATCTCATCTATGTCTTTAGCCACCAGAAGAGCATACGCCATTAAACCTACATAGCTAAGCCTTTGAGGAGCACTGATTATTCTCCTTTGTCTATCTCGCTAACTGATAGTTTTCAAGGTCTTTTGGTGATTTTTCTTGTTGGTTAATTGACACATTTTCTCTTGTTTCTTCTTTACCTGAATACTAATGTCTCTTTCCATATGCATTCAACAGTCATCTGTTCTGAAGTTTTTTGAGTTGTGGCAGATGTTTTATATCACATTTCTTCCTAATTAATTACCACATCTCTGCTTATTATGCACATTATCTGGTTCCACAACCAAAGTTTTTACCCCTTCACACCTTCTGGATACCCAAGAAATATCATTTCTTGGGCCCTAGGTTGAAGTTTGTCTTGCTTTGAGTGTGCATGTGTTGTGCATCCGAAAGCTCAAAATGTGAATAATATGATGGCTTCACACTCCATACTTACTGTGGAGTTTTAGAATCAATGGCTACTGATGGACATTTATTTATCAAATAACAGGCTATCTTGATGGCCTCTTCCCAGAAATACCTTGGCAAACCAGCATTTGTCATCATACATCTTACCCTTTCAAGGATGGTTCTATTTATCCTTTCTGCCAAGCCATTTTGTTGTGCAGTTCATGCCAGAGTGAGGTGCCTCAATACTCTTTCTCGTTTGCAATATTGATTGAATTGGTCATTGCAAAACTCAAGGCCATTGTTAGTTCTCAGCTTCTTGACCTTCCTGCCATCTTAGTTCTCCACCATCACCTTCCACTCCTTAAGAACTTGGAATGCCTTATCATTATTTGACAGTGTTGTTACCCAAATTTTGCTAGAGTGGTCATCATAATTGAGATGAAATATCTAGCACCCCCTTTGATTTAATCCTGGAAGAGCCCTATAAATCTGCATTTATGTAGTCTAAGATTCCTTAGGACTTAGTATTGGATGGTTTAAATGTTACCCTGCAGGTCTTTCCAAGAACATATTCCTCACAGAACTTTAATTCCCCTATCTTGTCAACAAACATGAGTTTTTGTTTGCTCAGTTAATTCAGCTCACGTTCACTGACATGCACCAAACTCGAGTGTCATCTTCTGGCCTTATTAATCTGATCCCTTACCAGATCAGTGGAACCAACAACAACCTCTACCTCTAGAATATATAGACATTTTAATTTTTTTCCTTTCATGCCAGCTTTAGAACCTTTTTTAAGATTTTCATCACTCCCTTCTTATCCTCACATTCAGTCCATTACTATCCAGCATCCCAACTGAAGTTTGATTGTGTTTCAGATCAGGAACAAACCTTAATGAGTCTCTAGTTCTCTGGCAGCCATCAGTGAACTTCAAATTGATTTTCCAGTTCCCATGATCTTGCCAGACTTATTGTTGCCTTAATAAAACATATCCAGATTCTTTTTCTTCGAGTTCATGGAACCATTCTCCATTGGTGCACATATGAAATGAGCATCCCGAGTCAAGGACCCATCCCTTTTCATGATCAGAGGTGGTTGCAACCAAGACAGCTACCGGGTCATAGCCATCACTGAATGTGGAAGCATATCCATGTTCTTTGTTCTTTTCTTGAAACTATTTGTTCTTCTTAGGGCAATCACTTTTAAAATGTCATTCTTTATGACATATGAAACACTTGAATTTCCCTCTTGATTTATACCTGAACTTATACTTATGGTGTTTTTAATCTCTCCTCAAGGACCTTCCTCTAACCATTAGTCCTTCACCTTCAGATTCTTTTTTTGAATCATGCTTCTTCTGCAATTCCTTTGAATTGAGGGCTGATTTCACCTCTGCTATAGTTAAAAATTCTTCCCATATAGCGTTGTATCGACAAAATCCTCATATGTCTTTGGTAAGGAACTCAGCAACAAGATTGCATGAACTTCTTCTTCAATCTTGATGTCAATTTTTTTTAGATCAAGAATGATCTTGTTAAAGTCATCCATGTATTTCCTTAAATCTTTGCCTTCATCCATATGTATCATATATAGAGACTTCTTCAAGTATAACCTGTTGGCTAAAGATTTCTTGAGATACAATGCTTCAATATATTCCAGATTGCCAAAGCGGTTGTTTCTTCTGTCATTTCTCTATGACAGATTGTATAACCTCTCCCAACTAAGTGAATATGCCTCCAGGTGATTCCAAGTCCACTCTGAAATACTTCTTCACCCGTGAATCCTTCTTGTTCAGTGATATTTCAGGTGCTTTTCCAGAAGAAGCAGGACCAATGCTCATCAAGAACAATACTAGTTATCAAATAAAAAACCTTATGTTAAACCCATGTAGTAGCATCTCATTTCACGGAATTTCCTTTTAATATATATTTATGATATCATTTTATTAAAAATATAAATTCCATACATTCTAATATGGGGAAGTAACTTTTTTTGCTCACCAAGGTGTCCTATTATTTTGTATTCGTTCATTAACTCGTAAAATTGTGATCTAATTTTTAATTTGCAGTTATTTTGATTTAATTGTTTATGTAACACCACAGAAGTCATTATTTTAGGTGTAACGTCACTAAATTTTTGTTTCGTTTTAACACTTACACCAAAGCCAAATTATAAATATTTAGTAGACCAAAACCAGAACAAGAACCTATTTTCCCTTCTAAAACTACAAAAGACGTTCAGAACCTAAGACCATCTCCAATCAGGGGTGAGCAAGATTTCGGTTAAATCGAATTAACCGACTGAACCGAGCCAATTCGGAAATTCAGTTCGGTTATTTCGAAAATTCGGTTTTTCAATTAAAAAAAAATTTGGTTATATCGGTTAACTCGATTCGATTACGGTTTTTAAAATTTTGAAATCGGTTAACCGATAAAATAAATACTATTATTTAATAAATTTTTAATTTTTTATCGATTTTTATATATATTTTAATTTTTAATTTTAAAATCAACCTTAGTTTTAATTCTAATCAATCCTTAATTTTAAAATCAACCTTATCAATTTTTCTATATTTTAAATTTTTAAATTTTATGTTTTATCCATGTGTAGACTGTAGTGTTCAAGAAAATGTACATATATAATTAAAGTTAAATCACAATTTTTTTAAACTAATCGGTTAATTCGGTTCGGTTTTCATCGTTTATGAAAATCAAAATCCTTTGGCCCACATTCGGTGCAGGCTTTTCTATTTTTAAAATTATAAATAATTAATAAATTATTATATTTAAATAAAAACAATATAGTTGTCTAATAATTTTATTGATGAGTAGTTACATCTATTAATAACATAATATTAACTATATCACAAGTAAATTATGATTATGATTATAATATAAATCTATACATACATCATTAAACAAATGATCCAAATCAAACTAGCAATGTTTGGCGGAGAAATAGCCGAGAGAATTGAAAAATGAGTCATAACTCAGTTATTGCAATTTGATTGACTCCATTTATTTTTAATTAATTATTATACTTGAAAATCAAATTCAGCACGTGTTAAATAAATATTGAGTAGATCTCTTGTGAGACGGTCTCACGAATTTTTATTTGTGAGACGGATCAGCCCTACCGATATTCACAATAAAAATTAATACTCTTAACATAAAAAGTAATATTTTCCATAGATGGTCCAAATAAGATATCGGTCTCACAAAATACGATCCGTAATACTGTCTCACACAAATTTTTGTCATAAATATTAAATCCGAGAACTTCTCAAACCTTCCCCTTAATATATACGAGAAATTGGCCTTCAGTCCCCAGCCGTCGATTTTTTTTGTGTTCAGTCTCTGGGTACTTTTTTAGTACCACATTTCGACCTGAAGTGTACCACAATTCTACATTGTGTCATCATTTACTTCAGCATGACATGTATGCTAGGTCATGATGTTGAATGGATAAGTTTAGGGCTCATTTGAGTAGCACGAATTAAGCCGAAAACAAGAGAGAACTACACCAAAGACCAGGACACAGTCTAGACTCTGACTTACAGAGCAAAAACTTCCCATTCATGGAGGCAAAAATTGAGAGTAGATTCAATATCCTCATGTTTCCATGGATCGCACATGGCCACGTTTTCCCATTTCTTGAGCTAGCCAAGAATTTGTCAAACAAGAACTTCCATATGTACTTCTGTTCTACAGCAATCAACCTGGATTCGATCAAAACCTCATTTCAAGAACGATCTTCAATCAAACTAGTTGAACTCCAATTACCATCATTCCATGATCTTCCTCCGTACTTCCACACGACGAAAAACGTCCCCCCAAATCTCATGCCAAGGCTTTTTCAGGCCTTTCAAATGTCTGTCTCCAGCTTCACTGATATCATCAGCAATCTGAAGCCGGATTTGCTGATTTTTGATGGTTTTCAACCGTGGGCTGCGGAAGTTGCCTCATCGATGAACATTCCTGCAGTTCATTTTGTCACGACAGGAGCGGCAACATATTCATTTGCTTATCATGGGTTCATATGCAAAGATTCAACTTTCCCTTATCCGGCGGTGTACCTCAAAGACTACGAAAGGAAGGCGTTGCAGGCTGAAAGTGGTCAACTAGAAAGAAATGAGGATGACAAAGATTATTCGTTTGGCCCCTTGAAACTATCTAACGACATTGTTTTGATTAAGACATGCAGGGGAATTGAAGGAAAGTATGTGGATTATTTGTCTGTTCTGTGCAAGAAAAAAGTGGTACCTGTTGGTCCTCTTATCACACAATCTTACCATAAAGAGAATGATTCGGAGATTGTCGATTGGCTAAGTACGAAACCCAAGTTGTCAACGTTGTTCATTTCTTTTGGCAGTGAAAACTATTTGTCTAAAGATCAGATGGAGGAGATAGCAAAAGGGTTGGAGTTTTCTAATGTTAACTTCATATGGGTTGTAAGATGTCCTGCTGGAGAGACAATCAACATTAATGAGGTCATGCCCAAGGGATTTCTTGATAGAACTAATGATAGGGGTCTTATTGTGCAGGGCTGGGCGCCACAAGCAAAAATCTTGGCACACAAAAGCGTAAGTGCTTTTGTGAGTCACTGTGGAATGAGTTCCGTAACGGAAAGCTTTTATTTTGGCGTACCAGTTATAGCGGTACCGTTCAAATCCGACCAGCCTTTGAATGCTAGGCTTGTGGTAGAGGCTGGTGCTGGTGTTGAGGTTGCAAGAGATGAAGATGGAAAGTTCACGAGTGATGATATTGTGAAGGCGATTCTTAAGGTTATCGTGGAGCCGAGTGGTGGAAAGTTGAGGCTTAGGGCTATGGAATTGAGTGAGAAGATGAAAAATGAAGAAGAAGAAGCCATGAATGAAACAGCAGAGCAGCTCTTCCAGATTTGCATGAAGTATAAGCAACGGAAATTATAGGTTATATTCTTAGTATTATCATGCGGCAACATAATATTTTCATTGATGAATGAGCATTGTTTTGTGGGCAAGTTAGTTTTATGTATATTATAGTAATAATTATTGCCATTTACATCAAGTCATGTCCAGTGTTCCTCTGTTATGACAAGAATGTCTTGTTTCCATTTGTGAATAACTATTTGATTATTAATTGACAAATCAAGTGAGATATGATATCAAAAGCAGTCGTATTACATTTTTCCCCTCTTTTTTCTTATTTCAAAACCCTAATCACTTTTACAACATCATGTATCTCTCGCTCTCGTCTTGAATATTTACAAATAATTGAAAGTGTTTTTATGATTTTATCTATGGAATTAGAATCATCACTCGTCTCTATCGATTTTTCATCTTTGTTTTCTCAGCTCCAGTAAACATCATAAGTTTGTTGCCAAAAACTGAGGTTTGTTCTTGCTTCCCATGTTTTGAGTTCTGTCACTGAACTCTTGTACTTAGGTTGTTTCAACATCATAAAGATGTTTACCTACGTTAAAATTCATTATTTGTGGTTGTGTGGTTGCTCTAATTTCCAATGCCATATACTGATTTGGATCCTTTCTGTAGAATATATATTGTTGAGGTCAGTTGGATGAAAAACATAGATCTACCAGTTGTAAATGTCATATTTACAACACCAAAATTACATCTTTGCTGCATTCTTTGGTTTCAAGTGTGCTTGAACTAAAAATACCAAGTACAAATACCATAGCTCTTTTTTGTTGTGTTAATACTCCCCCACCACATTTACCATAATCTTCTGACAAAGAGTTTGATTTGGCTGTTGAAGCCACCACATTTGACTATAATTTTGTTAAGAAATATTAATCTTAATCTGGTAGTTCAATTACGTCATATATATACTTTTCAAATGTCTATCTCCAGCTTCACTGATATCATCAGCAACCTGAAGCCGGATTTACTGATTTACGATGGTTTTCAACCGTGGGCTGCGGAAGTTGCCTCATCGATGAACATTCCTGCCATCCATTTCGCCACCACTGGTGCTGCAGCATATTCGTATTTTTATCATAAGTTCACCGTTAAAGATTCAACTTACCCATATCCGGCACTGTACCTTAAAGATTATGAAAGTAAGGCGGTGCAGGCTGCTATTGGTAGACTTGAAAGAGATGAGAATGACAAATATTCAGTATTTGGCCACTTTGCACTATCTTATGGCATTGTTTTGATGAAGACATGCAAGGAAATTGAAGGGAAGTATGTGGATTATTTGTCTGTTTTGTGTAAGAAAAACATTTTACCCGTTGGTCCTCTTATTACACAACCTGACAGTAATGAAAATTGTTCGAAGCTCATGGAATGGCTAAGCAAGAAACCCCGGTTTTCAACCGTGTTCATTTCTTTTGGCAGTGAAAACTACTTGTCTAAACAACAAATGGAGGAGATAGCAAAAGGGTTGGAGCTTTGCGATGTTAACTTCATATGGGTGGTAAGAGCTCCTGTCGGAGAGACGATGAGCATTGATGAGGTAATGCCGAAGGGGTTTCTAGATAGTGTAAAAGAAAGGGGTGTAATTGTGAGCGCCACAAGCAAAAATCTTGGCACACAAAAGTGTAGGTGCTTTTGTGAGTCACTGTGGGATGAGTTCTACTATGGAAAGCCTTTATTTTGGCGTACCAGTTATAGCGGTACCTTTGAAACTCGACCAGCCTTTGCAAGCTAGGCTTGTGGTAGAGGCTGGTGTTGGTGTTGAGGTTGCAAGAGATGAGGTTGGAAATTTCGGGAGAGATGAGTTTGCGAATGCAATAAATAAGGTTATCTTGGAGACGAGCGGCGAAAAGTTGAGGCGCAGGGCTATGGAGTTGAGTGAGAAGATGAAAAATGAAGAAGAGGCCATGAATGAAGCAGCAGAGCAGCTCTTGCAAGTTTGCACGAAGTATAAGCAACAGACTAATTAAGGATGCAACATCAGAGCTTCATTGATGCTTGAGCATAATGAAAGTACACTTGCTCATAGAGAAACTTCGAATTTGATATCATAAATAAGATAGAGGATCATGGGATTCTTTCACTTTGATAGGAAGGACATCTTCTAAGTATAATTAAGTTTGTATTACAAAATATTATGGTTATTACTGCAATTTATGTTATGTCATGTTGCTCTTTTACGACAAGAATGTCTTGTTCAAAATGACTTTAAGATAAACACAAATATCAACATCGCATTTCTCTTGAAAACAGATAAAAGTTACACTCACAATATCATATTTTTCAAACATGAATTTCAATTTCAAACATTATAAAGTTACATATAGTGTAAAGTAACAACAAACTCACTCACACATCCACGCACACTTTCCTATACCATAAGTCCAAGGTCTAAGACATTAATGTTTTAGTATCTTTTGTGCAAGTTAAACAGGATGAGGATCACGAGCAGAAAGAATGCACCCGCTCCCGCGCCGGTGAGAGCTATGGAGGCAGCCACCTGATGACAAAATCTTCCGAACACGTTGCACACCTTGTCCCAACGAACGTGCGAGTTTCCTTTGTAGCCGATAAGGCCAACGGCAAGGGAGGCTCCGACGGCGGAGAAAAGTAGTGCCACCATTGCTAGGTCAAGAATCATGACAAGAAGGGAAAGACCCTTCTTCCCACCCCTATTTGCCAATGCCAGGAGTAATGAAATGGCAGCATATGCACATGCTATAGCATTTGCCACCACAAGGAACCTAGAAAGAATTAGAAAAGAAAACTATTACAATTTTGACAATAAAATCAAAATACTAAAACTTTATGATGTGAAATCTTTTAACATTCTTATTACAACATATAAAAATCATGTTGTACATCATCCAGTGTCAAGATCTCAAGTTTATGACGAAATCTCAGTTTCAATGCCGGCTAAAAAAAATCATGAAAGTGATAAAAAGGTAATTTGTGGAAGATGGGCATCCACAATGGTTTGCCGTTGTCTCCCTTCCTACTCAAAATAAGTCAAACTTTCTTAAAAGATATGAAATTTCAAAAATCTTAGTCAAACTACATAAATGAAAAGTAATGGGGTAGGCAGTAAATTGTTTGAATTGGCACACTACTAGAAATTTCTAAACCCAAGTAGACTAATGGGTGTGAGGACCATACATGACAAAAAATTCTAGATGCTACATCAAAAAAAAAAAAAAATAGGGTATAATTTAAGGAGTAATAATTTCATTTTTTGCAATTACATTTAAAAATTAAAGCTCCCCCGCAAGTCTAAATTTTTCTATTTGTTTATGTCAAAATTAAATATTATTATTATTATTATTATTATTTTAAATTTACATCACATTTAATACCGCAATTGTATACAGTTGTTGGGTGGTAGTTAGAACTCCATGGAGAGTGAATATATTTGGACAAGCGTTTACTATAGATAGATGCATTTTCCAAAAATAAATAAAATAATTAATTTATCGTGAGTTCGATCAAATAGGTTATTTTTTGGATTCCATTGCAAAGAAAATTCACAAAATTTAAAGCTGTCATTCAATTTTTAGAAGATTATTTCTTAAAATATATAATCAATTTAAAAAATAATACATCATTAATCATGATAACAAAAACAACCATAGATATTAAGATAAATAAATACGATTTAAATGAGAGGGTAGATCCGATTCATGCCTGAAATACAAAAATTAATATTTTTTATGAATAAAACGGATGAAGAATTCGTCTAATTCAATTGACCGATGAGATTATCTTATATAAGTTTTGTAGATTTAAATATAATATCCTTTCTAGAAATGAATTGAAAGAATGGTTTCAATGACTCAAAAATTAGTTATATTTAATTTGATGTTGGAAGATCGATTGGATTATTTGTATTTTACTTCTAAGCACGTCACCTTTAATTAACTTATTATATATTCACACGCAGGGGATATTCTTTTCAATTTAGAAAGGAATTCAAACTTCAACATTTATTGGGCTACGGATAAGTCAAATTATCAGATATCAGTAGCTTTTTTCATCGTTCCTCTCCTGCTAATTATTCGTACAAATAAATTTATAAATCTAATAAGCAATATATACAACAGTTTATAGTATTTCTCTTTAAAAAAAACTTTAAAATCGATCTCAAATCTAAATTATTCCATTTAACAAAATCTTAGCAGAAACTCAAATTCTAAGACATAAATATATAATGTTTGGCTTGATTTTATAAATTTGAATTCTTATTCAAGAATAAAGAAAGTTGGCATAATAATAATTATAAATGTATTTTTTGCAAACAACATATCTTTAAAAAAAATCAAATTTGATAATTAATTACATGTTTTAAAACAATAGACCTCGTTATTCGTGTCGTTCTAGCACACACTGGATTTTTATTTTTCTTGGTTGAAAAACAAATATACCATTAATTCGAAATTTCGTCCTAAACTCACCATGCAGAGAGGCAAGAAAATTGGACCATCTTACTAAAATTTTAAATTTTAAAATCTTTTAATATTTTAAATTGAATTATCACATATTAATCCAAGATTTCTAAAATTAATATATAAAAAATTTCAGCCTGTCTAATACCATACAGCACGAGAGAATAAAATGATACACTTACGTTTCATAAATATAAATATAGATATATATATGTATATATGATTACTTACGTAAAGGCAGACAAGTAGTGAAATTTAGCGGTGACGGGGACATTCACCGGCGGCAGCGTCGGAACCAAAGAGACCGGCACCGTAGTCGTCTGCTTGTCAACCCCCAAAACAATCGCCGCTGTCAGGCAGAGAACCAGAGCCAGAAGCCGCAGAACAAAGTCCCAACCTCTTAAGTTCCTCTTGTTAGCCACCGCCACTTCACTTTCTCTACCATGTGCTGTGTTTGCGCCGCTCTCCACTCCTCCATTGTTGCTTGCTTTGTATTGGGACTCCATTTTTCTTTTCTTTTCTTTTCTTTTCTTTTCTTTTCTTTTCTTTTCTTTTTGTTGGAAGATTTTAATGTATATATTTTCCAATAAAATAAATGGGTTTAATTAAGGAGGGGCAAAGATGTGAGAAAAACCAGAAGATTTGGAAGGGTTTATATAGGGGAAAAGGTGTGCAAATATGACTATTTTGATTCTTCGATTTTTGTCTTTACTTGTTTCAAAATCAAAGTTCGGGGCAGAGATAAGTCATAGGGGACAGAAACCAAGTATCCGTAATATAAAATTCCTTACACCTTTGACGAGTCGATCGATAGTTTAGCTAGCTAGAACGATTAGATTTATTTTAAATAATTATTAGTTAATTCAAAATGTGAAAGTTTTAAATGATTAATCCGTTGAAAGATGAAAGAAAATAACGTCAAATTTACTCGAAATATTTAAAAAAATTAACTGGGTTGTTATTTGTATGAGTTGGCAAATTAACTCGAAAATAATTTATGAAGCAACTTAACTGGTTATTATTTGTCTGAGTTGGCGTCAGAAATAATTATTTGAGAGAGGAAATCATGGAATAATGTTTATACAAATATAAATTTATATATAGTATTATGCACGAAATTTTCAATATTTATTATTTAAGTTGATTATTTCGTCGGTAACGGTGTGAAGAATAAAAATATATTGCATGGCTTAAGTAATTAAATGCATGGGAACGCGTGGGTACGCGTTAACGATAGAAGGCGAAAAAATAGACGTGTGGTAATATCGTATATATGCGCGTTATGTGTTTGTATAATTTTTATTTTTTTCGAATTTTTTTTGTAACTTAATCAATTTGGCCCTTTATTCGGCGTAAATATATAAATTCGGAGGCGAGAACAAAAAAATTGATAAAATGAAAAAAAAAATCAAAAAACAAGAAAATAAATGTCATGCCAACATGCCAAACTTTTGTAACTTAATATTAATATATAGTTAGTAGATAATATAAAATAAAATAAATGAAAAATCAAATAATGGTGTTAGGGATGGGGGCATAATATTATTAAATTAAATTATTGTTGACCCATATTCGAAGATTTCTTTGACAGATAGGTTGATTCTGTGAGTTGGCCGATGAGTTGACCACTCGTCTGTTCTCACCATTCGTTATAATTAATATTAATTAATATATTGTTGAAAAATTATTTAAAAATATGAAAAATATTTGTGTTGAAAATATGAATGTTGAATGTTGAAAATTAGGTAAAATTAGGTGTTGAATATTGAAAATTAGTGTGTGATGATGTAGGTGATGTATTTTATTTTTGGATTATTTGTAAAAATTTTCTATAAATAGATCTCTCATTTGTGAAGAAAATCACAATTGAGTTGAGAGAAAAATATTATAAAATGTGTAGTGTGATAATTTTGAGAGATTGAGATTTTTATTTTTTTCCGTAAATTTTTACTTTTTCACAACACGTTATTAGCACGAAGCTCTAAAAATCTTCCATATTTTTCCAAACTCCAAAACAGAAGAAAAAGGTAACAAAAGTAATAATATTTATTTTATTATTTATTTATTTATTTTTTATATATTTACTATATAATATAATATTATTATAAATAATAAAAATAAATTTTTCAAAAAACTTGTTGTAAATCCTGGGAGGATGTTAAGACGACATCCCACACTCCCGGTAATGGATACGACAAGTATAAAAGTCTATAAGGTTTTTAAACAAAATATCTTATGACACCTCATTATAATATTGTGATATGATATACATAATTATTTAAAACATTACTAATATTATATACACCATATTATTACCATAAAATTATACAAATACATACATTTATTTTCTTGTACACCAACGGTCATAAACGGTAACAAAACGGCTAGTTTTTGCCCTATAAATATGATCTCACAAACACATTCAATCACTCAAACTTTCTCTTCTTCTCTAAAATTATTCTTCATCAAATTTTTGAAGAAAAAAGAAGATGGCTTTCACAAAGTTATTTTTAATTATTTTGGTTATAATACTCACGAATCTTGTACTTATCGGAGAATATCCTCCTCATGTGTTTTCTTTATTTTTACGAATGCTTGTATTTGTTGTTTATCCATTACTTTGTATTGCAATATTCATTAACTAATAAAATGCATCATAATTTTTTTTAGTACCACCATGTCAAACTTGACAAAGCTCGAATTTGTTGCACTCGACATTACGGGGAAAAATTATATGCCATGGACTCTCGATGTAGAAATGCATCTTGAGTCATTGGGTCTAAGCGAGACCATTAAAGAAAATGGTATATCTTCATCACAAGAAAAAGCAAAAGCTATAATATTTTTGCGTCGACATCTCGATGAAGGTTTAAAATGTGAATATCTCATCGAAAAAGATCACATGACTCTGTGGAAAGGATTGAAAGAAAAATTTGAAAATATAAGGGAAGTTATACTTCCGACCGCCCGTGATGAATGGAATATGTTAAGATTCCAAGATTTTAAGAAAGTCAGTGATTACAATTCAGCGATGTATCGAATAATCTCGCAGCTAAAATTTTGTGGACATGAGGTCACAGAATCGGAAATGATTGAAAAAAAAATTTCCACGTTTCACGCATCAAATATAACTTTACAACAACAATATAGAGTGCGTGGATTTGCAAGATATTTTGAGCTCATCGTCTGACTTCTTGTGGCGGAAAAAAACGAGCTACTAATGAGAAATCATCAGTCCCGACCCACTGGATCATCAGCATTTCCAGAAGTAAATGCTGTAAGTAAAAATGAATTTAAACCTGGAAACCAAAATCAAATTCAAAGACAAGATTTTGGTCGAGGTCGAGGTCGTGGTCGTGGACGTGGACGTGGAATTGGTCGTGATCGTGGTCGAGGCCGTGTTTTTGAAAACAATAGAAATAGTTATTTTTATAACTCATCTTAAAAGGGCGTCACGAACCACCCACAGAAAAGGCATCATGAGAACATGAGTGTTAATGAAAATCACTCGAAAAGATTTGAAAGTTCTTGTTTCAGATGCGGCACTCCAAGACATTGGTCTCGTATTTGTCGAGCCCCTGAGCACCTTTGCAAGCTCTATAGAGAATCGATAAAGGGGAAAGAAAAAGAGACCAACTTCACTGAGCGAAGTGACCGTTTGAGTGATTCAACTCATTTTGATGCTGCTGATTTTATGAATGATTTCTCTGGAAATGATCAATATGTTGGTGGGATAGAAATGAACAATATTGATGCTGCAGATTTTCTCAATGATTTCTCTGAAAATGAACAATATAGTGGTAGAATATAAATGTACAATAATTTATTTTTCATGTATTTATATGATAATGTTTTATTGTACAATTATGATATGTGTTATATTTAAATATGTATTGTCATTAATTTTTTTTCATTGCATATTTTTTGAAGTTCAAATATGGAAAATGCTATGAGCAAAGCTGAAGTTTGCATACCCGATAGTGGTACAACGCACACTATCCTCCGAGATAAAAGATATTTCTTGGAACTAAAACCAACAAAAACAACGGTGAATACAATATCAGGTCCTGTAGACTTGATTAAAGGATGTGGTAAAGCACAATTTTTGTTACCTAATGGTACAAAATTTTTGATCAATGATGCTTTATATTCACCACAATCGAAAAGAAATTTGTTGAGTTTTAATGATATATATTCCCATGGGTATGATACTCAAACAATGAATGAAGGGAATGAGAAATATATGTGTCTTACCACATATAAATCAGGAAAGAAATATGTGATTGAAAAACTACCAATGCTCCCTACTGGATTGCATTATACACATATACGTCCCATTGAATCAAACATGGTAATTGATAATTCTTCAATATTAACCAATTGGCATGATCGATTAGGACATCCTGGTTCAACAATGATGCGAAGAATTATAGAAAATACACATGGTCATCCATTGAAAGACCAGAAGATCTTTCAGAATAATAAGTTTCAATGTAAAGCATGTTCTCTTGGAAAACTTATTATAAGACCATCACCAGCCAAAATCCAAACTGAATCACCAATGTTTCTTGAACGTATTCAGGGTGATATTTGTGGACCAATCCATCCACCATGTGGACCATTCAGATACTTTATGGTATTGATTGATGCCTCCAGCAGATGGTCACATGTATGTTTATTGTCAACTCGAAATGTTGCATTTGCAAGATTACTTGCTCAAATAATAAAATTGAGGAATCAATTTCCCGATTATACAATCAAGAAAATTAGACTTGATAATGCTGGTGAATTTACTTCCCAGACTTTCAATGATTATTGTATGTCTATGGGAATCATTGTTGAGCATCCTGTTGCTCATGTACATACTCAAAATGGATTGGCTGAATCATTGATTAAACGTCTGCAAATGATTGCTAGACCAATGATTATGAAAACAAAGCTCCCTATTTCTATATGGGGACATGCAATTTTACATGCTGCTTCATTAATTCGCATCAGACCAAGTGCATATCATAAATACTCCCCATTGCAGCTTGCATTTGGTAAAGAACCAGACATTTCTCATCTGAGAATTTTTGGATGTATGGTGTATGTGCCTATTGCACCACCTCAACGAAAGAAAATGGGACCTCAAAGAAAGATTGGAATTTATATTGGTTATGATAGTCCATCGATCATTCGATATCTTGAACCACAGACAGGCGACGTGTTCACAGCACGTTTTGCTGATTGTCATTTTAATGAGGAAATCTTCCCAATGTTAGGGGGAGAACAGAAACATACCGAAAAAGAAATTACATGGTATGTATCATCATTGTTACATCTGGATCCAAGAACAAAACAATGTGAAAAAGATGTACAGCAAATTGTGCACTTGCAAAGAATAGCAAATCAAATACCAGATGCATTTGCAGACACAAAAGGGGTAACTAAATCATATATACATGCTGCAAATGCCCCTGCTCGAATTGAAATTCCGAAGAAACAAATTGAAGATAGTCATGATGTCATTAAACGCCTGAAGCGTGGAAGGCCAGTTGGTTCCAAGGATAAAAATCCTCGAAAAAGAAAATTCATAGAGAAACACAATGATCACAAAATAGAGAATGATGTTCCTGAAGAAACACATAATGATCACAAAATAGAGAATGATGTTCCTGAAGAAACACATGATGATGAAAATGTTTTGTCAGAACCACAAACTGACGAGAATCATGAAATCTCTATCAATTATATTAATACTGGAAAAATATGGAACCGAAAAGATATAGAAGAAATTGATGATATATTTTCTTATAATGTGGCAATCGACATCATAAATGATAATGAAGATCATGAACCAAAATCTTTTGGTGAATGTAAAAATCGGCAGGATTGGATAAAATGGAAAGATGCCATCCAGGTTGAATTGGATTCGCTAAATAAACGTAATGTTTTTGGACCTATAGTCCTTACACCTGAAGGTGTAAAACCTGTTGGATACAAATGGGTTTTTATTCGAAAGCGAAATGAGAAAAATGAAATAGTAAGATATAAAGCTCGACTTGTTGCACAAGGTTTTTCTCAAAGGCCTGGAATTGATTATGAAGAAACGTATTCTCCTGTGATGGATGCAATTACGTTTCGGTATTTGATTAGCTTGGCAGTATCTGAAAATTTAGAAATGCGTCTTATGGATGTTGTTACAGCCTACTTATATGGATCACTTGATAGTAATATATATATGAAAATCCCTGAAGGATTTAAGATGCCTGAAGCACAAAGTTCAAAACCCAGAGAATGTTATTCTGTGAAATTACTAAGATCATTATATGGGTTGAAGCAATCCGGCAGAATGTGGTATAATAGGCTAAGTGATCACTTGATGAAAAAGGGATATGTAAATAATTCAATATGCCCTTGTGTTTTCATTAAGAAAACAACATCCGGATGCGTAATTATTGCTGTATATGTTGATGATTTAAACATCATTGGAACAAATAAGGAAATTCAAGAAGTTGTGTCATACTTGAAAGAAGAATTTGAAATGAAGGATCTTGGAAAAACCAAGTATTGTCTGGGTTTACAAATTGAACAAAAAGAATGTGGAATATTTGTTCACCAGACAAATTATACAGAAAAGATCCTTAAACGTTTTAATATGGACAAATCAAATCCTTTAAGTACTCCAATGGTTGTTAGATCATTAAACATAGAAAAGGATCCATTCCGTCCATGTGAAGATGATGAAGATATTCTTGGTCCAGAAGTACCATATCTAAGTGCTATCGGTGCCCTTATGTATCTTACAAATTGTACAAGGCCTGATATATCTTTTGCCGTAAATTTATTGGCAAGATTTAGCACATATCCAACAAAGAGACATTGGAACGGAATTAAACATATATTCCGTTATCTACGAGGAACGACAGACTTGGGACTTTTGTATTCAAAAGATGCTAATCCAAGTATAATTGGTTATGCCGATGCTGGATACTTATCTGATCCACACAAAGCACGTTCTCAAACTGGATATGTATTTACTCGTGGAGGCACTGCAATTTCTTGGCGTTCACAGAAACAAACACTTGTAACAACTTCATCAAATCATGCCGAGATTATTGCACTACATGAAGCAAGCCGTGAATGTGTGTGGTTAAAATCAATGACTCAACATATCCAAATCTCATGCGGATTATCATTCGACGAGAAGCCTGTGATACTATATGAAGATAATGCTGCATGTGTTGCTCAAATGAAAGAAGGATACATAAAAAGCGACAGAACTAAACATATTCCTCCTAAGTTCTTCGCATTCACCAAGGAGCTTGAGAAGAATAAATGTATTGATGTTCGTCACATTCAATCAAGTGAAAACTCATCAGATCTCTTCACAAAGGCACTTCCTACGACAATATTCAGAAAGCACATATATAATATTGGGATGCGCAATCTACGAAATTTGTGAAGAATTGTTCGTGTCAACATGAGGGGGAGTTTACGTGACTGCACTCTTTTTCCCTTACTATGGTTTTTATCCCAATGGGTTTTTCCTAGTAAGGTTTTTAACGAGGCAGTATAAAAACACGTAATGTATACAATCATTATGATCATCATCACAAGGGGGAGTGTTGAAAAATTATTTAAAAATGTGTTAAATATTTGTGTTGAAAATGTGAATGTTGAATGTTGAAAATTAGGTAAAATTAGGTGTTGAATATTGAAAATTAGTGTGTGATGATGTAGGTAATGATGTATTTTATTTTTGGATTATTTGTAAAAATTTTCTATAAATAGATCTCTCATTTGTGAAGAAAATCAGAATTGAGTTGAGAAAAAAATATTATAAAGTGTGTAGTGTGATAATTTTGAGAGTTTGAGATTTTTACTTTTTATCATAAATTTTTACTTTTTCACAACATATATTACACATGTGGAGACCTTTAGTTTTAAGTTTTTTACGCCGAAACTTCAAAATCAAATCAAGTAGCCAATTTTTTTATGATTAAAAAAAATGTAGGCCAATTTTAGAATTAAGAATCCGGAAATTTGTGTTCCGTGGCTGAAATTCTTTTAGAAAAATTTTTAAAATTGAAATGATATTTTGAGAAATGAAACACAATATATATGTGTGTGTTTTGACATGCTTCACACGCATCATACATATATATGTGAGCACAATTAATGTGTCATTCACCTATTAAATGTGATGAAACATATCAAAATTATACATCCAAAAAGAAAGAATGCTGCCCACCAACCATGTTCGTCTCTTTATCCACTAATAAGATGACATTCGCATATTAGATGCGATTAAGCATATCAAAATTGTATATCCAATATATGAGTATCACCTTATTGGTAGACACAGAGATTGACACGATTCATGGACAGCATAGCAAAAAATATATTATAATACAACATTTCCTATTTTGGAAATTAGATGGGAAAAAGAAATATGTGTATCCTGTTTTGTAATGCCAACCTAATTAAAATGTGAACATGTTATGTTATTAATTAATGCCAGAGGTTGCATCACCTGCCTAAACATATGCTGTGACTATTTTATATTGGTGTGCGGGTGTTAATTAACGATTTTTATTTTAGTAATGTTATTAATTTTAATGTATATGCATTAAATTTTAATGTAAAAATAATTTAATTATATTATATTTAATATAAAGTTTTAATTTAATTAAATTATATTTAATATAAAGTTTAATATATTGATTTTGAGTTTTAAATTATTTTTTATTGTGATTTTATTATGTTTTATTTTTGGATTAATAAAACAATCAAATTAGTTAACTGTCGTTCATTTTATTTAATAATAGAACAATTTAGCGTCGTGATCTATTTTTTTATTTTTTTCTTTTTTGTAGGTTTTTAAAAATGTATCGATTCAAAATTGCGGTTTAATCTCTAGCCATTTTCATATTTTTGGTATGACATCATTTAAATATAATCTGTTCCAACTTCAACATGTAATAATTTTAAATGGCAGCTAAACTTTTATTAATTTTTACAATTATGATATTACTCATATTTAAACATAAATCTAATTAATTATAATAAATATTATACAAGAACGTAACACATACGTCGATTTACCGATATAGATTATCAAGTGATGATTGATGAGATAAATTTTTCAAAAAGGCAAAATCATTCAATATTCTTTTTCCCATTTTCATTTACCACGGCCCACGGGTCTTGTAAACTTTAAGTGGACCCGTAGAAGAATCACTCGTACCAAGTTGAGCTTGAACAAAAACGAAAGCATTCAGATTTCAAGCCTGTTTTTCTAAAAAATATTAAAAATTAAAAATCACCGAGGTGCTCTCTACTAAGATAGCGAAGGAACGTGATACTTCGGTTGTTATATAATTTAAATTTTTTTAGTAAATCGACAAACGAAAGATCCAATAATCGGTAACAGAACAGACTAAATCAAAACACGTAGCATCAGCAGCCTAACGTATACATTTAACCCAACATAAGAGTTCCGCTTTTCATACTTTCATTTTTGGGTTGATAAGAGTTTTATACTTAATAATAGTGTACGTATATATCTTGAAAATTAGTTGGATCTCTTTCATATTGGTCAGATATCCCAAACTTTTGTTCAATAGACCAAAAATAATTTAATTCTGGCTCCTATTTCCAACCCGATGGATAAGCACAAGAAATGGAATTTTCCATAAAAAGGAATCCTTTGGTCCCCAATTGAATTTAAAGTGTGGATACTATACTGTTACGTAATGTATCCGTCAACTGCCCTGTTTTCTCTAGTATCTCCGGAGTATTTGAATCATCCTTATCATCAACGTATGTTCGACTTGTGAAAGAAAGTTGAAGTAAAAAAAGTGGTGAAATTTTAATGAGAATGTGTATGTATATTTTATCATATGGATCGAGCTAGAGACTATACGATAATCGCGTAAAGTTTTGGAAAAAAGGTGGTGAAAGTAAAAATTGTTATGTGCAAAATTTTAATATATTATCACATCATTTAAAATACTATAATTGTCATCATTGGTACTTGGATATGATGTATTTATTTATGTTTGTTCAAATGGGACTCACACATGTCGACCAGTACTATGGTTTTAGAATTCTCCACAATGTTCTTTCTAATTCATATGTAATTTTCTGAAAAAATAATAAAATAAAATAAAATAGGTGGGAGGATAAGGAAAAAGGAAAGAATTTTTTTTTTTTTTTTTTTATATCCTGATGTAGGGGTTGAGGAAGACTCGAATTTGAATCAATACATGAGAAATTCTGGTGAGATCATTGGGCCAAGTCCTCGGTCTCAAAAGGAAAGCACTTTTGAAATCATATTTATAATTTTAAACAAAGTTAGTTATATAAAGACAGAAACCTAGAGAGATCTTTGTCTGTGTTTGTATTCATGTGAATAAGCTAGTTAATTAGTTGGATTGGTTTGAAAAATGACGGGGGCTGATTTGACCAAAAATTATTGAAAAAACAACAGTTTCTAGAAATTAATGCATTGCATAGGACTTAGAGGAAGGCACCAAGCAAGGCCAAGTTACTTGAACTTCACATTAATTCATATGAAAAGTCATCCCAATTCCCAAATAAAGAGAAAAAATATGGGAAAATTGGTTAAATAATCTCGTTCAATTTTTTTTTAAAGAATGACATTCTTTTAAGTGTATTTCAAATATACTTGAGGATGTCATTCTATTAAAAAAAGAGTTGACCGATGTTAAAAAAAATACCCAAAAAAAATAGAGCTAGAAGTGAAGAGAAAAAACAAAAACAAAAAGTCTGACTCCTATAAACTGTGATAACCCGACACTTAAAAAAATGTTGTTCACGTTATAAATATATGAAGAATATAATATGTTAATAAGATTGAAGGATATCTTTATCATTATGAAATATTTTTTTTAAGTTCTTCCAAAATAAAAAATTTAATTTCATCATATATATTTTTTTTAAAACAAAAACAAAAATACCTTTATTTCCAAATTACATAAATAATATGATTTATTTAATAAAAAAATATCATAAAAACGTATTTTAGTATATTTATATATTATATTTTAAAAAAACGGAAAAGTTCTAGTATTCGTGTTCGCATGATATCAAGTAATTCAGAAGCAAATATTAAATAATCTGAATGCTAATCATTATTTGCTATATTATTCGTCGATAGTCAACCAAAATCGTAGCTTATAAGATAACGCTAACTTGGGCGGATTGCGTTCTCATGGAACTTAAATTTTTTATGATGATAAGAATCACAAAAGTAATGAAAATTTTATATAAAAAAAATTAAAGAATGTTATGAAATTAATTATTTTTAAAATATAGTGTTCTTAAATGACAGACGCAAAAAACCAATCAGACATATGTCTGATTCTTAAAAATACGGGATTGTAAAAAAACCTTTAATTTAACATTGTAATATTTTTTATAAAAAAAGATAAACATAACAACAACTGATTTTGTTTCAGGGATGAAACTATAAGCTTTGAGAAGGAGGTGTTGTCTGTTGACAGGAGCGGGATAAATTATATCGAATATTCGGTATATCGATATTGTCGTATATTGAATAAATACCGGATTTACCTAATTTTCGGTATACTGAAGATTTCGGTACATTAAATACGGTAACGATATCGAATTTTTTGGTACGGTAACGGTATGAAATTAGAAAATTTTGGTATATACCGGAATACCGAAAAAATATATAAAAATTTTAATCGGAATAATATATAAACATTGAAAAATATATATGTAACGTGTTATATTCGCATCTTGTCCCAATTTACAAAGGAAAATCAAACTAATGATAATAATTAAGTCGAAAATGTATAATCGGACACGAATCGTCTAACGACATATGTAAAATTTCAATAGGAAATTATTCTGGATAGTTTCTTTATTTATTTATTTTTTCTGCAATTGAATAAAAAATGCCCAAATAAGAATTAAAAAAATCATTATACCGTAGTTGATAGGTTATAGCACAAATGATACTCAGATCTCGAGTTCAAGACGTGATCTCGATTTCAAGATTTAATTATAACAAACTCCTCGCATCTCAATAAAAACAAAAAACAAAAAACAAAAAACAAAAAAAAATTATTATAAGGTTGCAACACATAAACCTGAAATGAAATAGAAATTAATAAATTTAGGCCGGGCTTCTTAAAAGTTGGGCTATTAAATCAATATGGGCTTTAAATTCTTGCATAAAAGAAAATTGGCCCATATATGTATAATCCACCAGACGACCCCTGTTATCTGGCCCAGCAACCACGATGATATACGGGCAGTGGAATTCCCGAATCCATTTTTTAGTTATTTTATTTAAAAAAATTAGGTTGTCCCCTGTTTTCTCTTCCAACTTGCTTGTAGAAGCTTTCTTTTCCTTTTTCGATCAGTTAGTTATTGGTTTATCGATTTATTGTATGAACAATAGGCGATGGGCTTATTTCCCTCTTCTGATTTGTACAGATATAAAATGAGTTAGATTTGTCGAGTCAATCCGTTTCTATACAATTAAATAGACGTTCCAAACATTTTTTTTCTAAGATCTCGGCCTCTATAAGTTAGTAAGCGTATTTTTTTGTTCGCAATTGCATTTTAGTGGAAGTTGTACCCACAGGGGGAGCCATGTGTTGCACTGCCCGGGCGGTAGTCCGAGTGATTTGTTTTTTTTTCGATATTTTTTATACATAAAATTTTGTCTTATTTTCCGGTAGCCCGAGGCTCTATTTGTCAATATTCGCTCAACCATGGTTTAGAATATTATAGCACGCGTAGAAATGAAAATCTAGCTCCGCCACTGGTTGTACCTTTCAACGTGTGCATGTGACATTGCTGCCGTAATCGACTTGTAGTAAATTTTAAAATGCATGGGCTACAGATGTACGTTAAACCTTATTCTTTCATTTTTTATACATGAAATAATATCGGGAGAGATGAATTTCATCTATATAATTTAATCTCTTTCATGTAAGAACCAAGCTTTCTCACCTCCTCACTCCCTCAAAATGTTAAAATATCTTTTAATTGCAACCTTAAAACACCATTATACAGTCTTGATCTCATAGTAATGGACCATAAAATGTGATTAATTTCTTTAGGTCTACATATAATGTGTTAAACCCACACAAATCCACACCAAAATTCTGTAATTCACCCTCTATATAAGACTTATCCAAGTGCTTTATTATTCCAAGTTCATTCCAACATCATAATAAATTTTCTGTTTAAGTGGGCTTATGTATTTTAATAATGTTTTGCACACTTATTTTTGGTAAGTGGGCTTATAAATATATTGATAAAATTTTTGCATATTTGTTTTCTGTAAGTGGGATTTTATTTTAAATTGCATATTTTATGTCAAAATAAAATGTATTTATATGTATATTTTAAAATTATGTTTTTTTTCAGAAAATATGATTATTTATTACTAATTTTTGTGCTCTGAGTGATTATGAACTGAAGGTAGGGATGTGTATTTTGAACACTACTGATTACTGATTATTGTTTACTACTGATTACTCGTCTCAACCTTTAGAGAGGTAATATATAAGAGATTGATGTCAAAATCTACTATTATATATGTATTGTTTTCGTAACTCGGAAGACTTCCTCCATCATTTACTGAGTGATGACCATATTACTCACTCACTCACTCACTCTAACTTTCAGATAAGAATGACGAAAAGATAAGGATGAAGAACAAATCCAGTTTTGGAGATGGTGAAAAAAAAATAAGATTGTTGTCGTTTAGTTTCGTTTTCAATAGATTATATTTTATGTTCTGTTACTGTAAAACATTATGTTATTTTGGATTTGTAGAGAAAATATATTTCGTTTTATGAGAAAAATTGACTGGTTTGAAAATTATGTATTTTCGAGACTTGTTATTTATGATTGTGTTATTGTTAAACAATGTTGGTGTCGATACGTATCAATCTCGAGATGTGACATTTAAGTAGTATCAAAGCAGCATGGTTCATAATACGGTTGGGAGAAATTCGGGGACCTTAGCGCCTATTTTAGTATTAAGTTGCAGATAGTTCGCCTAAACGTCATCTACCGGGGTGCCTCAGTGTTTACACAAACAAAACAATATCCACAAGAGGACTCCATCATAAAACACGTTGACTATTGAAAAACAAGATGCAACTTACAACCATCCCACATACACATTTTCTCCTTTTAAAACTTAACTTTAAATTCTTTCTTTCATGCATCACACACATACACAGATATATATATTATTATACATATGTATTATGGCTATTGTATTTGTTAGTGTGATAATATGTATTATGGCTATTGTATTTGTTAGTAATACACATGTATGATAAGATGATTAAAATTTTCTCTATATATATAATATATATATAAATAAATTT